>NC_066880.1:30954316-31253878 GCF_022985175.1 Labeo rohita | reverse complement strand
AATTTAGAAGAAACTTGGTCTGGTTCTTGTCTTGGGTGGGGAGCACCACCCAACAAAGTTTCCTCATGTGATGGTCCTGATGGGCTGCATCTTTGACCATTAATCTTGGGTTTCTCGCCCCAATATTGATAATCTCCATCCTGAGATGGGATTATCAATAATTGTGTTCTTTTGTTTTAATGTTGCAAGTTGTTCAAAGCTGTGAAAGTTAGTTGGTTAGGCTTACTTCAGGCTGGCTGGCGCCAGGGTATCCTGGACAGATTTATGACGTGGTTCTGGGCCCCTTTGTGGAATTTGGCTCTTTGGTTTCAACCAAATGTTCTGATCGAATCTTCCATTTGTCTGATTCGCTCTGATACCCTACACTGACGAAGGAGGACCGTCTGGCCCGCGCTGCGCTATGGCCTTTGATCGATCAGGCGCGTAAAGCAGGAAAGAAAGCGTACTTTCGTGGACCGTTCGGTTACATTGAAGGAAAACGCATCGACTCAACATGATTATTCAAGTGAACTGATTAAGGGTAGATTGGTACGAGATAAGACTGTTTTGGAGACGCACTAGGTTGTGAGGTTCGTTCTAGGTTTGTGGTCATACAACCTGGTGAAACTTCTCTTTCTCATACAAGTGTTTGCACTTTTCCTTACATTTTGCACTTTTCTTTTTTTATTATGTCTGCCATTTTCTTTAATGTCATTGAATGTTAGGGGCATTCAGAATAAGGTTAAAAGAAAAGCCATGTTCTTATTTTGTAAAAGTAATGGTTCTCATTGTATTTTTCTACAAGAAACACACTCTGTTTTAACGGATACTGCTTTTTGGTCTAGTCAGTGGGGAGATAAGTTGTTATTTAGCCATGGTTCCTCCCATTCTGCAGGTACTGCAATTTTATTTAATAACTGTCCAGGGAAAGTAATTTCTTCTAGAACTGATCTAAGTGGACACTTGTTAGCGGTTGTTTTAGATATTGAACATATCTTTTTCATTTTGGTTAATGTATATGGCCACAATAATTCTAAACTGAACCAAAATGTATTTAAAGAGATCTCTTCTGTAATCTCTGATTTAAAGAGAACATATCCTACAGATAGTATTGTTGTAGGTGGAGATTTTAATGTTGTACCGGACAAGACATATGATAGATATCCTCCCAAAAGCTTAACCTCTCAACCAAATCCTTTAGTCTCACACTTTTGCATTAGTCATAAATTGATAGATGCTTGGAGACATCTCAATCCTAATCTTAGGCAGTTCTCTTGGTTAAGACCTAATGCCTCCAGCAAATCAAGAATTGATTATTGGCTTATTTCAGGTAATTTAATGTTATTTGTTAAAGACTGCACCATTTCTGCAGCACCTTTGACAGACTTTCAGACAGTAATTCAGATTTACTTAATAATGAAAGATTCTGTAATAAAGTTAAGGATTTAATTTTGGAAATTAAGAACAGCACTAACTTTAATTCTTATAAAGCCAGATGGGAATTCCTCAAATTTAAAATTCGTGAATTTTCTATTAGTTACAGCAAAGTACTTGCCAAAGTAAGGAGGCAACAGGAATATAATATTATTTCTGAAATTAACAAATGTTGTAATGATAGTGTATTGAATGATACTGAAAAAAGCAAAATGGTCTCTCTGCAATTAGTACTGGACAATCTTTACATTAAGAAAGCCAAAGGTGCATTTATACGCTCTAAGGCCAAATGGATAGAAGAGGGTGAAAAAAGTACTTCTTACTTTTGCAGATTAGAAAAAAGACGTCAATCACGTAACTCAATTCGTTCACTAATGATAAATGGTGTTGAATGTACAGAGCCTACTTTAATAAGTAAGAGAATCTATGAGTTTTACAATGACTTGTACTCTTCCAACTTCTCCCCAATAGAGTCTAACAATTTCTTTGATAAAATAATAAATTTTATTCCCCACATTGACAGTGATTGGAAAGATATTGAAGAACTTGACTGGCGGTTCAAAACCTAAAATTAAACAAATCTCCGGGTCCTGATGGCCTCACAGCTAATTTTTACACATTTTTTTGGAACGATATTAGATTATTATTATTTAATGCTTTTGTTGAATCCATTGAAGATGGGTCTTTAGGCCCCACTATGAATCAAGGTTTGATTACATTAATATTAATCCCTAAACCAGATAAAGGCATGAGATGTATGGATAATTTTCGGCCAATCACATTGCTCAATAACGATTATAAAATTTTCACACATATATATGTTAATAGATTAAAAGTGGGCATTAATAATTTAATTAACGAATCACAATCAGGCTTTCTTAAAGGAAGATCTATTCATAATAATATAAGGTTGGTGATGGATTTGGTGGAGTACAGTCACTTGATAGAGGATGATGGATTCATTTTATTTTTAGATTTCAAAAAGGCCTTTGATATGATAGAGCACGCTTTTCTGTTTAAATCCTTAGAACTTTTCAGTTTTGGTGAACAGTTTATTAGTGTTATAAAAATGATTTACAGAGATATGAATAGTTCAGTTTCCCTCCCTTTTGGTACCACACAAAGATTTCAGACTGGCCGTGGAATAAGGCAAGGATGCCCATTATCCCCTCTCTTATTTATTTTAGCTGTAGATATGTTATCCACGATGGTTAGGCATGATTTATCGGTAAAGAAATTAAACGTATTTGGGAAAACCTTAGCAATCAGTCAGCTAGCAGATGACACTAGTTTATTTTTACAAAACAAAGACCAAATCCCTCTGGCTATTTCTCTAATCAATTCCTTCTGTAAAGCTTCAGGCCTCCAACTCAATTTAAATAAATGTGAGCTTTTGGCCCTACACCCCATTCAAGATTTGTCCTTGTATAATATTCCAGTTAAAGAGACAGTGAAATATCTAGGCATTTCTATTTCTAAAGATTTGAAGATCAGTATGAAAGAAAATTTTGAAAATAAAATACAAAAAGCCAATGGTATTTTGAATTGCTGGTTGCAGAGAGACATATCAATTTTCGGGAGGATTCTTCTAACCAAAGTTGAATACTTATCTAGACTGATTTATCCAGCTTTTGCTGTAGCTCCGTCTTCAGTTATTATAAAAACAAGCAATCAAAAAATGTATGACTTTATTTGGAGGCACAAAACTCATTATATTAGGAAATCTGATATTATTAAAATGTATGAAGAAGGTGGTCTTAATGTAATTGAATTTGACAGTATGAATACTATGCTAAAAATTAAGTGGCTTCAAATGTTTTTAGGTAATACTGAGAGCTTCTGGTATGCTGTACCTTCAGCTTTGTTTTGTAAATTGGGTGGTATCTGCTTTTTCTCAAATGTGACTTTGATTTACTTAAAATTCCAGTGAAGCTATCAGCATTCCACCAACAAGTCTTATTATGTTGGAAATTGGCGCGCACACACAATTTCACACCTCACAATTCTCCGATATGGAATAATAAATATATTCTGCATAGAAACAAATCTTTATTTTTTGAGGAATGGGTAAATAGAAATATTTGGTCAGTATTGGATTTAATGGATGAGAGTGGTAATATGTTAGACTATAATTCATTCACTTTAAAACACGGATTTACCTGTCATCCAAAGCAATTCTTTACTGTTATTAATGCAATACCTTCAGGTATAAAAATGTTAATGAGATGTTACCTTTCCTATTCCAAAATTACTGCTGTCCTTCCATCGTTATATGTTGGTGATTTTGAAATTTTGAGAATAAACTCTGCACTAACAAATATTTAAGACAGCATATCATCCAATCAAGCTACCCTGGTCAAATATTAAGAAATAATTTAAATCACACATTTGATAAAAATACTGTTAAATATTTCAGAATAGCCCATCTAAAGTTTCCTATTCTCCCCAAGATAAAAGAAATGCAGTTTAAAATATTAAATGATATATATCCCTCCAATATGTTTCTTCATTTAAAATTTAATTTTGAAAATATTCCTTGTTATCTATGCAAACATTTATATGAAGATACGGAACATATATTTTTTACATGTAATTTGTCTCAGTCCTTTTGGAAAGCTTGGCAGGACTGGTTGGTAGAGAAGCATGTGGTTGCTGATAGTTTCACTCTGTCCTTACAAGATGTAATGTACGGAATAACCAAAGAGTGCTCGGTTTTGTATGATCTGATTAATAATATTATGTTATTAGCAAAATACTTTATACACAAATGTCGATACTATAAATCTCTCCCCTTGTTTATTGTGTTTAAAAATGATCTAAAATACTTCTCAGATGCCCTTAGTAAAATGAAAGAACCAAAGGCAGTAAAACTGTTTAATCTATTTGTATTATATATGTAACGCCAAGCCAGCAGAGGGAGCCCTCACCCCAGTACTGCCTGCATGCTCCCTCTGCTGCTTCTACTGTCACTTCCTGTTTGGCAGTATATAAGGACTCACCATGTGCTTGCATGTTGCGAAGTATTGCCAGTTAAACCTGCCTTACCGAGCGTTGTAAACTTTACTCTGTTGGATTACCTGTTGCTGTTTTGCTTTGTTTATGGATTTCTGAGTTTACGGATCACCCCTGTTTGGATTGTTTGCTTGTGTGGACTGATTACAAGGTTTGACCTATTTCTGCCTCTGACCATCGCTCTCTGGATTACCCCCATTGTTACGTTTGTTATACTGGACTGTTTCTCTCGTTATCTGACCCACTGCCTGCTTTTACTCACTGCCTGCTTGGATTACGGTTCATTGTGTATGTTTGCTGTTGTTTTAATAAACATCCGCTTTTGGATTCCACCTCTGCGTCTTCGTTACAGAATACTTCGCCTACCAAGAATCCAGCGGAAACGTTCAGCCAACATGAACCCAACAGTATCTCGTCTCCTCTGCCTTCGTCAAGGGGACAAGGCTATAGAGGAGTATGTAGAGGAATTTTGTGGACTGTGTTACCTTGTTGATTTTAATGACGTGGCACTGAAGGACATTTTTCGGGTGGGTTTAAACGATCCCATTCGTTCATGGCTACCTGGGGGAAAGATTCATTGGTCACTAGAGAAATATATTGATCATGCCCTACTCCTAAGCGGATCATCATACACTGTTGGGATTGCGGACGAGGGACCCCGCAATCCCGCAGTAACCACCACACCACAGCCTGTTCAAGCCACATCCACCAAGCCAAAGCCTGTTCACGTCATGCCTGCAAAGCCAAAGCCTGCTCACGTCACGTTTCCTGCTCCAGGGCCTGCTCACGCCATGCCTGCCGCTCCAGGGCCTGCTCACGCCATTCCTGCCCGTCCGGAGTCTGCACCTGTCATGGCTACCCTCCTACAACCAGCTCACAAGATGGCTGCTATCTCCAAGCCAGTCCACAAGATGGCCGCCTTCCCAGAGCCAATCCACAAGATGGCCGCCTTTCCCAAGCCACGCAGAGCCCACGCTCCCAAGCCACGCAGAGCCCACGCTCCCAAGCCACGCAGAGCCCACGCTCCCAAGCCACGCAGAGCCCACGCTCCCAAGCCACGCAGAGCCCACGCTCCCAAGCCACGCAGAGCCCACGCTCCCAAGCCACGCAGAGCCCACGCTCCCAAGCCACGCAGAGCCCACGCTCCCAAGCCACGCAGAGCCCACATTCACAAGCCACAAGCCCATAACATCAGCACCCACAAGGTCAACAGACACCCCACTAGCTACTGTGCTGCCTGTAATGGCCGTAGCCATCCTCAGTATGTGGGCAGCATACTGTGCTCCAGAGGCCTCTTCTGTCCAAAAGTCTGCTCCCGAGGCCTCACCGGTCCACGAGTCTGCCCCGGAGGCCTCGCCTGTCTACGAAACCGCTCCAGAAGCTTCGTCTGTCTACGAGACCGCTTCAGAAGCTTCGTCTGTCCACGAGTCTGCTCCAGAAGCTTCGTCTGCCCACGAGTCTACTCCCGAAGCTTCATCTGTCCACGAGTCTGCTCAAGAAGCCTTGTCTATCCACGAGTCTGCTCCCAAGGCCTCGTCTATCCACGAGTCTATACCAGAAGCCTCTCTTGTCCAAGAGTTTGCGCCAATACCTCCTGAGGTGTCAGCATGCGCTGTAGAACCTCCTAAGGAGGTGGCGTCCATTAATGAACTCACTGCCTCGTCTGTCCACGAGTCTACGTCAGAGGCCTCTTCTGCCCAAGCATCTGCGCCCATGCCCCCAGAGGTGTCAGCGCTAGCTGTAGATCCTCCTATGGGAGCGGCGTCCTATCATGAACTCTCTGCCCACCATGTCACAGTCACAAAGGCCTATTATGAACTCTCTGCCCGCCATGTCGCTATCAAGAAGGCCAAAGAAATCATTCATGTGCACACCGCTTTGCCTGCCCTGCAATGGCTCCCTGTTACGCCTGCTCTGCCTGCCTTGCTATGGCCCCCTGTTCTGTCTGCTCTGCCTGCGTCGCCATGGCTCCCAGCCCTACCTGCTCTGCCTGCCCCACCATGGTTCCCTACTCTGCCATTGTGCCACGGCCCTGGCCTTCCAGTGCTTCACTGTCTGCCACTGCACCACGGCCCAGGACCTCCAGGGTTCTACTGTCTGCCACAGCCCCACGGCCCAGGTCCTCCAGTGCTTCACTGTCTGCCACTGCTCCATGGTCCAGGTCCTCCTGTGCTTCACTGTCTGTCCCTGCTCCACGATCCAGACCCACCTGCTCTACATGGACCTGGCCCTCCGTCCCACCCCCTGTTTTGCCTCTGTTCCCCCACCCACCTGGACTGTTGTTTGAGCGCCAGGAGTCGCTCCTAGGGGGGGGGATTCTGTAACGCCAAGCCAGCAGAGGGAGCCCTCACCCCAGTACTGCCTGCATGCTCCCTCTGCTGCTTCTACTGTCAC
This sequence comes from Labeo rohita, assembly GCF_022985175.1. Taxonomy (NCBI): domain Eukaryota; kingdom Metazoa; phylum Chordata; class Actinopteri; order Cypriniformes; family Cyprinidae; genus Labeo; species Labeo rohita. The sequence continues at coordinate 31,247,059 of NC_066880.1, read as the reverse complement.
TTCCTGTTTGGCAGTATATAAGGACTCACCATGTGCTTGCATGTTGCGAAGTATTGCCAGTTAAACCTGCCTTACCGAGCGTTGTAAACTTTACTCTGTTGGATTACCTGTTGCTGTTTTGCTTTGTTTATGGATTTCTGAGTTTACGGATCACCCCTGTTTGGATTGTTTGCTTGTGTGGACTGATTACAAGGTTTGACCTATTTCTGCCTCTGACCATCGCTCTCTGGATTACCCCCATTGTTACGTTTGTTATACTGGACTGTTTCTCTCGTTATCTGACCCACTGCCTGCTTTTACTCACTGCCTGCTTGGATTACGGTTCATTGTGTATGTTTGCTGTTGTTTTAATAAACATCCGCTTTTGGATTCCACCTCTGCGTCTTCGTTACAATATAATTTGTTGTAATTATATTTTCTTTATTATTTTCGTTTAGTCTTTGTTTCGTACTTGTATTTTTGATTTTCTTTCCTCTTTCTTGGAATATTTGGTTATATATTTTATTAGGAATCTAATATGATTCTATTGTGTTGAGCCTTCCATACCAAATTTCTTTTTGTACATGTATCAATGCCTTTTGTTGTATTCGGATTTTGTACTCAATAAAAAAAAAAAAAAAAAAGGTAACGGAGGGAGGGGAATAACAGCGAGCTCATCAGTTGTTTCCTAAAAATAAACATTGTTCACGAGTCCCGCAGCTCGAGTCCGAGTCGAGTCTGAAGTCTTTTGAGGACGAGTCTGAAGTCGAGTCTGAAGTCACTGTGTGTGCGACTTAAGTCGCACTCGCGTCCGAGTCTCAAACTCGAGTCCCCATCACTGCTGGGACTAAATACAAAACTCATCTAATCCACTTTTACAGTCCATCATGTTAATGCTTATGCTACTTTAAATCAAATATTCCAACCTCACGCTTTATTGATAGGCTGGTTTTCCAGCCCAGTGGAAAATTAATTGAAAACTACCATCTGTTTGGTGACACTACTGACAGAGAAATTAGTATTTTATTAGAATCTTTAAAATTTCTACGATTTTACCTGAGACCATCAGTATTCCGCGGTCCTACCAGAGTACTTCCATCTGCTTTGTACCTGATTTCACTTTCCACCTTCCAGTAAAGATGCCTCACGCATATCCGTTCCTGAGCCCCGATCAGAAGAAAGAGCTGAGCGATATTGCTCAGAGGATCGTCGCTCCAGGAAAGGGAATTCTTGCAGCTGATGAGTCCACAGGTACAAACACCTGAACACTCTCTTATATGCTTTCAGAATGAGAGTTGAATTCTATCCTTATTCCCCGGCTTTTATTTTACCACACGGTCATGTTAGGCAGTGTAGCAAAGCGCTTCCAGAGCATCAATGCTGAGAACACCGAGGAGAACAGAAGGCTATACCGTCAGCTGCTTTTCACCGCCGACGACCGCATCCTGCCCTGCATTGGTGGAGTCATCCTTTTCCATGAGACGCTCTATCAGAAGACAGATGACGGCAAGCTTTTCTCTCAGCTGATTAAGGAGAGAGGCATGGTGGTCGGAATCAAGGTGGACAAGGGTGTTGTACCTCTGGCCGGCACCAACGGAGAGACGACCACACAGGGTATGGACACCTTTCGTCATTTTATTTTAAACTTTGATTTATGAGTTTGATTCTCTTGTTTCACTAATGTTCACTTGTGTCCACCTCAGGTCTGGACGGGCTGTACGAGCGCTGCGCTCAGTATAAAAAAGACGGCGCTGACTTTGCTAAATGGCGCTGCGTGTTGAAGATCAGCCCCACTACTCCATCCCATCTTGCTATTATTGAGAATGCCAATGTGCTCGCCCGCTATGCCAGCATCTGCCAGATGGTGAGCCGCTTTACAGCTCTGCTTTTGGACATCGAGTGCTGACACTAGGAACATAATTCAGTCGGTCACAAAACATCCATACCATGCAGCTGTGCAGTCAATTTTCCATCAGTTTCAAGCCTTGAATTTAGATCATTACTCAAAAGTAGATAATCAAAATTATGTGACCAAACTGGATGTTAAAGTAAAAACGCTTTACAACAAGTACAAAATTGAACGTCATTCATATTAGCATGAACTGCACAGGCCCAAAAATATGACTGACATGACATGAATTATTAAATAATCAGTAAACATGATGTAACAGTAGTTCATCAGTTAGCGCTAATGTAAATACTGCTAATGCAGCGGTGTTCACTGCTACAAGGCCATCTATCGATGTGAATCAACCTAAATGTGCACGTTTTAGAGAGAACAGAAAACACTGACTGTCTTGACTGTTGTCACTGTCATCTCAGTTTTCTGTAACTAGTATAAGTAATTGAATGTAAATTACAATGCTACTAGTTTTAGAGTTGAGTGGTCTACACAAAAATGAACTACCTTACCTGTTGAACCCTTAACATCATACTCTCGTGTTTTTGTTTTTTCTGGACGCACAGGTAGTGATTCTCCCGTTGTCTTAAACCAAGTGCTTACCGTTGTCTAATTTGTAGCTCTTCACATTGCCAAACAACACCAGCATTTCCACAGAGGCATAACTTGAGAAGGACTTGTTGACATAAGCAAGACAATATATTGAACGTTTTTGCCCTGTCTTTTGCATGGCTATATTTATATTTTGTTGCATTTGTAATTCTTGTTTTTTTGTCACTGCTGTCTGTGACCTTTTTAGAAAACAGACTTAATGTTTTCACATGCACGTGCTGTCACGCGATTCACTTATATTCTTTGCCGCTGTTTCCACCAGCATGGCATCGTGCCCATTGTGGAGCCTGAGATCCTGCCTGATGGTGACCACGATCTGAAGAGATGCCAGTATGTGACGGAGAAGGTCCTGGCGGCTGTGTACAAGGCTCTGTCAGACCACCACGTGTACCTGGAGGGAACGCTGCTGAAACCCAACATGGTGACCGCCGGCCACTCCTGCTCCCACAAGTACTCCCCTCAGGAAATTGCCATGGCAACCGTCACCGCGCTGCGTCGCACCGTTCCGCCTGCTGTTCCCGGTAGGTCCGCTCCGCTATCGCTGCCTTGCAATGAATCCGCTTTCGTAGGGCACTTCTTTGGAATATTGAAGGGTCGTCCCAAGTCGAAATGCTCAGAACTAGCCACTGCAAAGGGCCCTTCAGAATGAAGGGTAAACCCGATGGACACTTAACTCTCATGATTCTTTGCACAGGTTTAATTGTGGGGCAAACGGCGACTCTGTAATCCGCTCAGAAAGATGTCACAGAAGTGTGTTTGTAACTGTTTTTAGTCCCCTACACCCACATCACTCATCAGAGCTCTCATATTGGAGGGTAAACCCGAAACTGAATTGAATATATATTATGCATGTGAATCATACATTTCATGACAATACAGTCTGACACTGATTCTCTTGGACAGCAGTACAATATTTGTCGATACATCATGCTGACACAGTTATGATTTGATTAGATTCAGTGGTCTGTGAATAGTATGTTGATCTTCTGATATTGTGCACTGTAAAAATGCTGCTTCAATTAAAAATAGCGACTTAAAACGTGAAGAGACCATTTAAATATCGAAGTAAATGTATCATTTTAAGTCTAATTTTTTAGGTTGAAAAAAACTCATTATTACTTACTCTAATGTTCAGATTTAAGTTGTGATGAGCTTATCACAGCATTTTTTTTTTTTTTTACTATTCATCTATACATCTATTTTAACTCACAAATGCAACTAAAATATAACACATATATAACTGAACTCTTGGAAAATTGCAAATCCTGCCATCCATAATACACTTACATTTTTTAAAAAGATGAAAAAATAATCAGCTCATCATTGGCTTGAGCAATGAAACAATGGACAGAATTGAAATTGAAAGAATTGACAACATTCCAGAAAGTCTTTGTTTTCTGTTCTCTCCAAAATGTGCACGTTTACTATCATCATTTGGGCATACAAAATATGGTGGGGAAAAACAGAAAAATGAATATTAAAAATGTCTATGGAAAACATATCTGTGGAAAAAAAGACACATCTAAAGTAATATTTGATGAGTCATGTTCAGTCATGCTCAGCTCTGACATCTTTTTCTAGTATATTTTATAGATATGTAAGAATTTTTTTGTACACATTACGTTGATACATTGTGTAGTTCAACATTTGACCGATGCATCAATTCATATCGATGTATCATTACACCCCGACTATATGTAAGAATGGTGTTATGTGCAATTTACACATTATTATCCGAACTAAAGCTTTATCTATCTAAATGGCTTATTGTGTGTAAAGTTGCACATTTTAAACTGCAGTACAGTGATCACAACACTTTACCATCTTTTCTCCCCAAAGGCATCACCTTTCTGTCCGGAGGCCAGAGCGAAGAGGAGGCCTCGATCAATCTGAGCGCCATTAACCAGTGTCCCCTAAGCAAACCCTGGGCCCTCACCTTCTCTTACGGCCGTGCCCTGCAGGCCTCCGCTCTCAAAGCCTGGGGAGGCAAGAAGGAGAATGGCAAGGCCTGCCAGGAGGAATTCGTCAAGAGAGCCATAGTACGTAAACAGCCTCACAAAGACGTTGAAAAGTGGATTAGATGAACAGTGGCCAATGAACAGTTCCACAAATGATTCTGGCCTGGTAACATTATAAAGTATGACAGAGCAGCTGTCAAATATCCCCACCTTCTCTTCGAGCTATGCTCTACGTAATGCCATTAACAATCAGTGTAGTTAGTTTCATCTTTTACTCATGTTTAACATCCCACTTCAAATATGTTTATACAGGTAACTTTTTTAGTAATTTTGGTTCCACAAGTGTTTTCCCTGTTTCCTGTAAGGATTTTAAAAAGTCTTCAAGAAAGAGTTAGAAGCCATGAACCAACCTAACTATGGGGTGAATCCCAACATTACAAACTTTAATTTGAAGCAAGAAGTATTTGAAATCCAAAACAGATGAAGGTAGTATGGGAAAGAAGCTTTAATGAGGGAAAGATCCCATGAAGCATCGCAAATGACATAAGTAAAATTATGTATTAACTGTAACTATACAGAACAGTATATTTTCCATTTATTCCAAAATATGCAGATGCACACAAATGATGTAAATTGCAGTGCTTCATGGGAGGGGACAGCAGCTAAAGGTCTTTTGGTGTGATTTGTTTGTTTTGATTCCTGAATGAAGTTGTTGGTTGGCTGGTTGGGTGAGGTTGTTTTTCACCAGTAATTTTTAATGTTAAACATAAGTATTTTGAAAATAAGTATATATATATATATATATATATATATGTACTGTATATATCAGAGGTTGCGCTAGACTTTGACATTGTCCGTCATTTTGACAGACAGGGTCGTAAAAATTCTGTTATAATATATTATTTTAAGTCATATTTTAATTAGAATAACACACTTAATTGCTTTTATTTTTGTTCACATTTTCATTTTTAATCATGAACCTGTGGGACAAGAGCACAGTGTTTAAAAATAAAATACGCTAGGACTGCGTAAACAAAATAAGTAAATACATATATAAAAAAATCGATTTCTCGATTTTAATAGATTCTCATTTTAATGAAACAATATCGATTCTTAAATCCCAGTCGATCTTTTTGTCTGTGGTGTTTTAAGTTGGCGAATGAACAGTACATAGCAATATACATAGCATTACTTCCAATAAATAGCAATAGGCTTTGTGTTACTTCTGATAAGAAACAACATCTCAGATTTCAAATTCTGTCCATTTCATTATGAAATTCAAGCAATAAAAACCATATTGGCACTCTTTAATAGGCTTCTGTGTACTCACCTGTGCGTAATCAAACGCATAGAAAAACATTTGTGGCAGTTTAATTTTTGTTCTGGATCCCCTGCTCTGCTGCCACACCGGAGCACACTCGCCACCAACTGGACAAGCGTGGGAATTACAGCTACAATTACAATAGATAACCCTCAGTGTAATCTGCCAAAATGCTGGACGGTCTTCAGATTATTCCGTCACTGATAAAAAAAAATTCCATCAATTACGGACAATATTTGGTTAACGTGACCTCTGATTATATAGATATATGAAATAATGTAATAACCTCATACTGTAGCTCACACGAGATCATATTTAAAGGTTTTAAATTAGTGTTTAACATCAATTCCTTTATGAAGAAAGCGAATGGAATTTTAACCTCTGGAACCCAGCTGATGCGCTCTACCTCAGAGATATTCTGACTGACTGTAATTTTGATCAGTCACACAGACCTTCATCTTTCAGTAGGAACACAGTGATGTGTTGCACAACAGTAGACGTTTCTGTTCCTGTATGTTACTAATCTCATGTGTGAATTTCCTCTACAGAACAACAGTGCAGCATGTGTCGGTAAATACGTCTCCAAAGGAGACACCGGAGCAGCGGCGGGAGAGTCTCTGTTCGTGGCCAACCATGCTTACTAAGGAAACACAACTGAGCACATTTCCACTGGCTCATCCGGCTGTTTTCAGTGTGATGAATCATTTCTGTGAGCCACACCCACTGTTACTTCTGTATTCATTTTTCCACTGTCATTTGACAATGATGTCAAAGTAAATATGTGTCATCCAGAAAATCATCCAGTCTACCCCCGTTTCATGTCGTCATTCAACTGATCGGTCTAAATTTGCATCTACAAGCCTTACAGCTTGTATCTGCTGTTTTCTTTTTCGCTAGATATTTTGCAAAAGAATAAAGAACCAATCCACCAAACAAATGGTCTCTGTATCAATATAACTAGTGAATAGCAAAATAGCAAATGTATTAGTTTTATTCATTTTTTTTAACTAAGTTTAATGATTTTATGAATTATTCTATTAATATTCTATATTTATTATAAATATTATATAGTATTTTAAAATATGTACACATCTTTGTAGTATTTGTTCTGCTGCCTTTTAATGTTTGATTTTAAAAAGTACACACACACACATATATATCTATATATATATATATATACAGGTGCATCTCAAAAAATTAGAATTAGAATTTTTTTAAATTTTAATTATTAGAGCTTACAGCTCATGAAATTCAAAAATCCAGTATCTCAAAATATTAGAATATTTACATTTGAGTTTCATTAAATGTCCATCCCTACATTATAAATTCAGGGTATCTCTTGTTCTTTGAAAACACAATAATGGGGAAGACTGCTGACTTGGCAGTGGTCCAGAAGAAAATCATTGACACCCTCCACAAACAGGGTAAGTCTCAGAAGGTCATTACTGAAGGGGGTGGCTGTTTACAGAGTGCTGTGTCAAAGCATGTTAAATGCAAAGTTGACTGGAAGGAAGAAATTCGGTAGAAAAAGGTGCACATGCAACAGAGATGACCGTAAGCTTGAGAAAACTGTCCAGCAAAGCCAATTGAAACACTTGGGAGAGCTTCACAAAGAGTAAAATGAAGCTGGAGTTTGCGCATCAAGAGTCACCACGCTCAGACGTCTTCAGGAAAAGGGCTACCAAGCCACTTCTGAAACAGAAACAACGTCAGAAGCATCTAACCTGGGCTAAGGAGAAAATGAACTGGACTGTTGTTCGGTGCTCCAAAGTCCTCTTTTCAGATAAAAGTAAATTTTGCATTTCATGTTGAAATCATGATCCCAGTGTCTGGAGGAAGACTGGAGAGACACAGAATCCAAGCTGCTTGAAGTCCAGTGTGAAGTTTCTGAAGTTTCTAGATTTGGGGTGTCGTGACATCTGGTGTTGGTCCACTGTTTTATCAAGTCCAAAGTCAATGCAGCCGTCTACCGGGAGATTTTGGAGCACTTTATGCTTCAATCTGCTGACAAGCTTTATAGAGATGCTGATTTCCTTTTCCAGCAGGACTTTAGCACTTGCCCACAGTCCAAAAACCACTTCCAGGTGGTTTGCTGACAGGTGATATTACTGTGCTTGATTGGCCAACAAACAAGCCTGACCTGAACCCCATTGAGAATCTATGGGATATTTTCAAGAGAAAGATGAGAAACAGTCGATCCAACAATATACAGACGATCTAAAGGCTCAATAGTGCCTCAGCAGTGCCACAGGCTGATCACTTCCACGCCACACTTCACTGATGCTGTAATTTGTGCTAGGAGCAAGTAATTTGCTGTAATTTGTGCTGCCGACCAAGTATTAAATGCATAAATGAACATACTTTAAAGAACTTGAACTTTTCTGTTTTTTGCAAATCAGTTTTTTTGATTGATCTTAGGAAATATTAATAAATTACTAAATAAAAATAATTTACTAAAATATTAGTAAATGATCTAATTTTCAGCAGTAAGAAAAATTTTAAAGCTTATTGTTTTGTAGAACATCACAATTATATATGATATGAGAACAGTAGAGCCTGTAGATGCCTGTACCTGTTTTTTATTAAAAAAAATAATAATTATATTTTCAGAATGACATTTTTTTTTCTTAAACATAGTCAGTGGGGTAAAACACCCTCAGGGAACAATGGGCAATTATTTTAGTTACTCTGTTCTAAACATCAAATCCTTTGTTTTTCCATAAAATTAATTCTAAGTAGAATGGTTGAATAAAAATATTTTGATTTTTTATTAAAAATGACCTCAAGTTAGCATCAGGTAACTAGTTAGCTAGCCAGTAGGCATTAGCTAAAAAAAATATATATAGATTTTTTAAAAATCTATTAACATGAAAATTCTGGACATGTTTTATACTTTGTTTACAATTTTATGTCATTGTCACTAAAACTACAATAACTTTTCTGAACACATTTAATTTTTGTGTCACAAAATTACACAGTACTTAATGTGGGCATTTTCTCCCACTCTACCTTATTATGGTAATGATGGTATTTCATTTAAAAGATAAAAAAAGTAAAATGTCAAAGCACATTATTATAATGAGATCTGGGGATTAAAATGTCATGACAATAATCAATTTGAAAAATGGGGACAAAAAAAAAACATATTGGTTCTAATTGGTCCTTGTTTATGGAGTGAACATGACCCAAACATTTCTTGACAGGCTTTGTGAGAAGTGAGCTTTCAGTTCTTCATTTTTTCAGGTTTGTATTTACAAGATAAAAATATTTAGCGAAGTCATATGACTTCCCATCTCACAAAATATTTTTAACTCTACTTCTACAAAATGATGAATAAAAAATGTGAATCAGATGTGTGTGTGTGTGTGTGTGTGTGTGGTTTTTTTTTTTTTTTTTTTTTTTTTTTTTTTACATTTTTATTACATTTTTTTGGTGTTGTAAATGTAATCATTACATATTTGATCATAATTATAGTAATTGTACAACAGTGTCGTATTTTTGTACATGCAACCTTGTTTTAGTGTAAATGAAAACAAATCATTCATTTCAAGAAATTTACCATCAGTACAGATGCTGCACCTATTGTATCCTCCATATTTTCTCACTGACAGCCCAGAAACTCTCAGCTTAAAGAAAGCTCTGAGTTTCTCACTCGTAATATGACATTGTGGTGGTGTTCAAATGCGTTTAACGCGTTTAACTTTAGATCTTTCCGATACATAATTTGAACATAAGGCCTTCCTGCTGCATAAGGTCTCTATACAAACACTGGTCACCAGTAACATCCACTGTAATGCAGTGGCATTTTTGAAATGGGTATGTTGCTCACAGTAAACAAATATTTCATCAGAATACACAACTAATTTTCCCCTCATAATGATGTAGTTATAGCATTTTCCAGTAGTGGCTAACTGTTTTTGGAAACCAGACAAAGGACTCTTTGGTGATTCACTCATGAGCTTTAATGTCTCAAATGCTTTTTTTTTTTTTAGCATTTAGTTCTTCAGAATTTCACTGTGCATTTCACACTTCTGTTTCCTATACCCGCTTAGCTCAGAGTAGCATGTGTGTGTGAGTCGGTTTAAAGTGACTGTAAGTGTGTGATGAGTGTCGTGAAGAGAATGATAAAATTAGAGACGAGTGAGAACTGAAATGTGGCAGAGCTAGTGCACGTAACGTTGCCGTCTGTGCCGTTGGACGAAAAGGTCACGAAGCCTATGGCGGCTCCTTCCACGTTCTCCGTGACCCAAGTGTGGAACTCAGAGACGCGTGAATACACCTCCGGGAAACCTTCTTTGGCGCAGCCTAGACTCGTCCCAAAACTGGTGATCCCAGCCTGGACCCACACAGAACCCTGTTTGCACTGTAACGGACCTCCAGAATCCCCCTGCAGAGGGAGGCAGAGAGCAGACAGAGAAACAGGACCCGTGACAACACAACTGCAGCGTCGTTTTAAAGGGGTCATCGGATGCCCATTTTCCACAAGTTGATATGATTCTTTAGGGTCTTAATGAAAAGTCTGTATCATACTTTGGTTCAAATTTCTCAATGGTCGTGTAAAACAACACATTTTTTAGCTTGTCAAAAACTTGCTAACTAGCATATTAAGAAAGGCTATTTGTAAAGATGCATAAAAAAGCCTTATACTCACCTCTGCTGTAGGTGAAGCTGCATCACTAATGATTCGCACAAACATTTATGTAGATTGGGGGGGCGTATTCCCTTAAAAAAAAAAGTAATCCATTGCATCTTCTGCTATGATCATTATTACCAGCAACAGAACACCTCAGTCACTTAGGAGCCATTCTTGTCTACAACCTTGCTCTGGTGTTGAAACAATGGCGTTCGGACCGTTCGCAGCTCACTCCGGACAGGACTACAGTGAGACGGCCCTGTCAGTCGACTACCGTGGGAGGGGCCTTGGTCGGTGTGACGTCACAGACAAAAGGCTGAGAATGGCTTGGTTTAAAAAAGGGGATTTATAGGGATTAAAAAATATCACAGGGTGGATTTTTATCATTATAGGGTGGTTTTGTACTCACACTGCCAACACACGTTTATGTTCAAACAACACGTAAAAGTAAATTCTGCATCCGATGACCCCTTTAAAGGAATAGTTCACACTTTTGGTTTTATTTAATGAGATTTAATTTGAGATTCTGAGAAAAAAATTCAACAATTGCAAGATATCCTCACAACTGTACAATATGAATTACAATCAAATGGGAAAAAGGTCAAAATTGCAAGTGCATTTGCAATTGTAAGTTTATAATTCACAACTAGGAGATACAGGGGTTGGACAGTGAAACTGAAACACCTGGGTTTAGACCACAATTAGTATGGTGTTTGGCCTCCTTTTGCAGCCAATACAGCATTATTTCATCTTGGGAATGACAAATACAAGTCCTGCACAGTAGCCAGAAGGATTTTGAGCCATTCCTTTCGCAGAACAGTGGCCAGGTCACTATGTGATGTTGGTGTATGAAAACATTTCCTGACTCGCTCCTCCAAAACACCCCAAAGTGGCTCAATAATATTCAGATCTGGTGACTGTGCAGGCCATGGGAGATGTTTAACTTTACTTTCATGTTCATCAAATCACTCTTGTCACCAGTCTTGCTGTGTGTATTGGTGCATTATCATCCTAATACACGGCACCACCTTCAGGGTACAATGTTTGAGCTATTGGGTGCACAAAGTCAACCTTCACACTCTGCTCTTATTGGTGGAATGTGCGATCAGTAAAGACTGGCCACCAGGCTGCAGAAATATAGCCATGAAACCTCCAACACTATATTGGCCAGTGTTTCAGTTTCATTGTCCAACCCCTGTATGCCTCTGCTGTACGCTAACATATAGCAATTCTGAATTCTTCTCAAAATTGCAAGAAAAAAGTCCAAAACTACTCTTTTTTTTTCTCTCTCTTTTTTTTTTTTTTGTGTGTAGTGGAAAAAAGCTTTCATAGTCAGCTTTCAACACACTGCACTCACCTGACAGATTCCTTTGTCTGCTCTCCCTGCACAAATCATCTGTTTTGTGATTGTAACACCACCTACTGGTTTATATTGGCAGGTGCACTGTGAGCTGCCCACTACCGGGATTTCCACCTCCTGAAGTGTCTGCGGGGCCGGCAAAGGTTCTGTCATCGCACAGAGACGCTGAGCATTAGTGTGACACTGACATGTTTAGCCAAATAAGGAAATGTAACAGCACTAACAGCACTAGCTCATCTCTTAGTAATCAGTGTGACCACAGCAAGTGGTGAGATTTTCTTCTTCTTCTTTTTTTGTTTTTTAGCAATGTTAGTGTGAAACAGGAACTCTATGTATGATATAAAAAAATTTACTACCTTTTTTCACAACACAGATGTAAGCTGATTTCTGTGAATGTGCAAGGCTTCAGATTTATTAGCCACTACAGCTAAATAACCAGAAGAGTAATAGTGCAGTAAATAGTAAAGGTGCTTGCACTACAAACTGATGTATTTATAACTACATCAATACATTAAAATAAAATAATAAGAAATACCAGTTTGTAAGATTAAGCACCATAACGCTGTTTTAACATAACAAGAAGGATGAAAATGGAAGCCATATTTGCATATGGCCGCACCAGCTCTAACATTAAACAGAAGAAACAAGAATCAGGTGTGATCCTAGGACTTTCATTTTAGGCATCTCATTTATTATAAAAAATTTTTTTAAAAAATATTTAATGGACAATAATTACAATTGTTAACAATTAATTGTTGTAATGGACTTAACCCTGCTTAGCTTCAGTGGCGACCAGTATTGGGCTACAGGGTGATATGGCTGCTGACATATCGTATAATATGTATTAGATTGAAAGAGAAATTTTCAAATGAAAATGGCAACATGATCGTTTAATAAAGTATGCATTTATATGTGCCTAATTTTTCGCTGGAGGAAACAGCTGTGGTGTGATGAGGGGTGAACACAGTGAAACATAGGTTACAGTAGATGAGGATCCAGTTGCTTCCCTGTGATATTTTATATGATTCATATGAAACGTAAAAGGGACCGAGGCGATCACGAATTTGTGTAGTTTATGGAGCTGATCGTAAAATTTTAGGGAGGCTGAGTAGTCATTTCAGGGGGTCTATAGCGGCTTAGCGACGCTCCAGCTGACCATAATTACAATATTTCTAAAGCTGTTGGTATGGATTTCCCAGAAAATTGCATGTTGTCATTGTTAATCTGTGCGTTTACATCATATCTGTAAATAAAGACAAGAAGGTCCGATGGAAGTGTGTTAAGCCTAAATTCTACATCAGTTTTTATGGCTTGAGGACATATTTTGCAGATAACCATTTTTCTTTGTTTTCCCTGCTGAAAAAGAAACAAAACAATAGAAACCATCACAGAATTTGTACTTTGTCTGGTACTTTGTCGCCTTCTATTAAATCCTAATGGAATATGTCTCAAACCACAATACAGGAAACCAGTTTTTAATGGTTTTAATGGTTAATAGTTGATGGTTGTAATAGTATTTGTAGTTTTTTTGTGTGGGTTTGTTTATTTAGGAGAGTTCTGGTGGCCTTAGTGACAGTGGCTCTGATAAGATGATCTCATGTAACCATGGCACAAAATAGCAGAACTCATGTAATTAGGAGAACAATATTCATCCCACTCATTTCTGTGTAAGTAACTTGCAAGTTGTGCATTTTAAGCTTTAAATCAACATTTGTTAAAATGAGTAAAATGCTAATATGGTTTATAAACGCTTTACTTTTTATTATAGTTCTGAATAGATGGTGAATAATAGGTGGCTTAATAAAGTATGTTTTGTTTTGTTTTCTTGATTTGGGGTGAAATGTGACCTGGCCAGACATGTTCTTACGTTTCCAGAGATTCAATGGTGTTCTCAGGCTATCGACGCCACATATATCAAAATATGAAATCAACTGGGTAATTTATTAATACTGAGTCATTTGTAGAGGTGTAACACGGGCTCGTGGGAAGCGTGTAAGATCCACTTGCGAGCTTTATTAAACAGATCGTAGTCAAGACAGGCAGGGTCGATATCCGAACAAGCAGTACATCCAGGGCAAAACAATAGCGTAATCCACAAAACAGGCAGAATGTCAAAAAACCAGAGTGAGCAGTCCAAAGTGACAAATGAACAGGGCTGTGAAACTTGGCAAAAACTATGGCAAAGAACTAGACAAAACTGTGGCAAAAACAAAGACAAAACTATGACAAAGAAACCAAAACCGAGGCAATAACAATACAGGGCAATGAGAACAGGAAAACGCTTGGTAGAGCCCGCTATAGCAAAACAATACTTCGCACTATCTGTTTGGTATTGGCCTCCTTTTATGGCCACCAAATAGGAAGTAACCAACAAGGCAGCAGAGGGAGCAGCAACGGTCAGTTCATGGGTAAGGGCTCCCTCTGCTGGCTTGGCGTTACAAGAGGTTAGAACTGTAGAAATGTTACCTTGTGCATTAAAACACCGATCAAATACATATCTTTAAGTTGTGAATTACTAGTTTTTGTCCACTCACGGTTTTTGCCGACGTTTCCCCAGCCTGTAGCCCAGCAGGACGTGGCGTTGTGAAAGACGCTCCCTTTGGACGCCAGGCAGACCGGACGTATGTATTGAGTGAAGGTCACAGGTTGGCTCAGTTTCATCAGGGAGATGTCATTATTGAAAAGTGTGTTGTTGTACTTTGGATGGACGGTGATGGACTGAATACCAACTCTCACTTCATTTGCGTTTGGGTTGGCAGCTGACGGGAACTGGGTTTGTCTTCCCAAGTACAGCGTCCAGCTGTCGAGGTTAGTACTGTTGTACAAATAGAGATAGAATAAACATTGGCTTAAGCTAGAAAGAAGTTTCTGTGAATTTGCTACAGGATATATGGAAACGCAGTGTAAAACTTAAAAGAACAGTTTGCCCAAAAACAAAAAATAAAAAAGCAGAAAAGGTACTCAACATCAGAGAAGGCCATCCAAGATGTAGATGAGTTTGTTTCTTCATCAGAACAGATTTGAAGAAAGCAATATTATGTATAGGGGACTCATATTTAAGCCAGATGCAATGGTTTGAAGTTAAAAACATTTTAATGATTAATGATTTGTTTCAGCTTTTGTCTTCTCAAGATGTGAACTGATGGACTGGAGTGGTGTGGATTACTTGTGGATTATTGTGATGTTTTTATCAGCTGTTTGGACTCTCATTCTGACGGCACCCATTCACTGCAGAGGATCCATTGGTGAGACAGTGATGGAATGACACATTTCTATAAATCTGATGAAGAAACAAGCTTGTCTTTATCCTGCATGGTCTGAAGGTAAGTAAGTGTTGAGCGAATTTTCATTTAGGGTTGTCATGAAGCAGCCCATCTTACGAGATGATGCAGTGAGCGGCCGTCACCACCCACTGGCTGTGGATCAGGGTTCCTCCACAGATGTGTCTGCTGTTGTAATGGACGCTGACCTGCCAGGGCCAGTTACCTGCAGGGGCTTCAGCGCCGCCCACTACACGTGTATTTAGAGGAGCTACTCCACAGTCTGTAGCCACTACAATATAGATTATAAATTAAAAAAAAAAAACAGTCTACCACAATGTACACCATATACACAATTTTCTCTATCGGTCAAGAAAGAAGCCTCTCATGTTCACCAAAGTTGGTCTAAAATTCAGTAAAATAACAGTAATATTGTAAAGTATCATTATAGCTGTTTTCTGTGAGAATATCTGTCCAAATGTAATGTGATGCACAGCTGAATTTTCAGCATCATTACTCCAGTCTTCAGTGTCACATGATCCTTCAGAAATCATTCTAATATACTGATTTACTGCTCAACAGGCATTTATTATTATTAGCCGTGTTGAAAACAGTTGTGCTACACAATATTTTTGTGAACACCGTCAGAAGAGACTTCTTCCACAAACATTTTAAAAATCATAATTATTCCAAATTTTGTCCGGTCATGTATTTTGTGCTGTTCTTGTGCATTTGAGCCTGCAGAGTAAAAGCAGACAATTTCAAACTTTGAAAAAATTTGCCTAATCGGGACTCGACCTGTAAGGAGGAACTACAAATGCCAATAATAACCTATGCAGTTTTTCCTTTTATGTAAATGTGTCCCGTTTAGATATTCTTACTGGAAAATAATAATAATAATTATTATTATTATAATTATTAAGAGAATTATTGATACACTTTTTTTTTAAATTAGCCCTATTTAAATAAAATATAATTGATATTCACATTTGACTCTGTAAACACATAATTATATACTCATAATTGCACTTACCTTCTGTAATGAAGATTATGGCTGTGAAGCTGAGCAGGATCACTGACAACCCCATGCTTGAAGTGAAAGAAGGAGAGCTGTCTTATGTCTTTCTCTCTCTCTAAATCACCTGGCTGACGTGTTTTCTTGGTCAGACACAAGTAGGATAATTGTTCACGTAATAAAACAGGTTAGACTCGTCTCATTCTTTCCTATGAATGAAAGTTTGCATAACACCAGTACAGCTCAAACACGACCTATATCCTTTACCCTATGTGAAAGAAAAATTCATTTTACTCATCTATGTGCTTATGGAATATTGTGTAAGGGTCTGCTTTATTTAAACCTGCTATAAGGATGACATAAGAGAAGTGTATTAGGGCCCTAAATATAAAGATTTGAATCTTGGGAGTATGACGTAGCAGAATGTATTTGTCTGACTCTTACTATGTGTGGAAAGTTACCGTTCAGGAGATGTAACCTTGAAGGCTAGGGAAGAGATATAAATTGGAGTGAGCCCTCCCTTCTGGGTCGCCCTCTGCAGTAACCTGTGTTTCTGTATGACTGTCTGACCTTCTTTGCAAAGAATAAATTCTAAAAGACATTTGACTGAGTTTGTCTCTTACTCTGGTGAGAGTCGGTTTTATTTTGCCACAACACCTATATGTAAACACGATTATTTTTTAAATATATTTTTAATATATTTATATTTTTTTAAACACAATTATTTATTTTTCCTTTGGTAAAAATCCTTTATTTCTGAGTAGCTTTTTAATACTCATTTAACAAAGTAAAAAAAACAAACAGAAACTGCCATTTCATTAATAAAATTACAGTTTTGACAAAATTACAGTTTGATTGGAAATTATTCTATGATATTCTGCATAATATATTTATTTTATATTAGATTTTTCCAATATAAAAGGTCATGCTCTTACTGACATTGTTGTCACCTTGGTAACCAAGTACTTTTTCTTTATTTACTTATTTATTTCCAAAATAAAAACAAAAAGTTTAATTAGAGGCAATATTGTTGGCTGTGATGGAATGAATCCACAACTGAGATCATTTTGTGCAAATAATACTTTTAACAAATATTGAAATGTTTTATATATCCTTTCCTCGTAGTTTAGATTATAATAGGCTTTAAAATGTAATAATAATTTTACAATGGAAAATGTATATTTGAATTTCATGTTGAAGCTGAAGCCTGTTAAAAATCAACCTTTGGGACAAAGTGCCCATTTTTATGAGTTCTGAGGTATATTATTATGAGTCCGGTGCATTCACTCTTTTGTTTGCACTCAGCGTCAATGCAATGCGATGCCACATAGGTAGTGTTTGTGTCTGGTACATTTCTGGATGAATAAAGGATCTATAAAGGTTTGCTTTGAATTGCATTCTCTGTCGTTACGTTTAATGAATCAAATTAGCTCTAGTTGCATTGTTTTCTCCTTGGGCTTGAATACATTGCCATTTGTATTATTGTCATTTGTAAATAGCTTTGCGTAAAAGCGTCTGCTATAGAGGAATGAATGTAAATGCAAACTGTGAAAGATCCAGGAGGTGATTCAACAGGTCAGAATTTAAGCACATCCGAAGGTGGAAGGATGCCATGAAATGACATTAGAGTCATGCCTGTTTCTTCAAGGTTATGAAATTGAAGTCATTAAAGAAATACACTGACAATCAAGAGGTCAAGGTGTGTCTAGCCATTCTCCCCTGCTGGTAGATGCTTTAACTACAACATTTGGAAGAATGTTAGCTACCGGCAGCAGTTTGCTTACCAAGATCCTTCAAAATATCTTCTTTTGTGTTCAGCGAAAGAACAAAATCCATTCAGGTTTAGACGCACAAATGGAGGGTGCGTGAATGATGACAGAATTTTTATTTTTGGGTGAACTGTCCCTCAAATATATATGTTCAGACTACTTGAGAAATTTAATTTGGTCCATCAGTCTGACTTACAATAACGTTTAATTCCTCATTATATAGAGACCTTAGATAGAGCAGTGTTTCCATGTGTAACAGTGACCCTTTATTCCTGTCTGAGGGGTCCCGTGTTCCTTATTTTCTCTCCCTTTCATTTCCTCTGTCACTGTAAATCTTGTTTTTACTCTTTTTTTTCTTGCACTCTAATATCTCTTCCACAACTCTTCTTTTAGTCAGAATCACTTAAATGGCTGTATTCATTCACTTAAATGGTAACATTTAAATATTTCTTTATTTATTTATAATTAAAAAAAAACTGTTAAAATACTAGCAGCAAACAAGCTTTGTGATATGCAGTGATATACAGAATTATCTAATCTCTTGTGCTTTGAGATATGACAGGCGTTGATGTATCACTGATTCGACTGAACACAAATGTCAGTATCTTTATAGTCAGTATCTTTATAGATACACCTGGCCAAAGAGTGTGAATTCCAGTCATGGAAAAAAAAAGTACTCGGATCACTAATAAAGCTGGTTGCTGTGTGGTCAGAGCTATAAATATTGTATAGCACAAGCCTCTGAAACTTCATTAAGTTAATGTTTCACCACAGGTGGAGACAGAACGAGGTGAATTTGAATGGCAAAAAGCGTCTCCTTCGTTTCCTCCAAATGGAAGTACAGTTATTTTACAGTTCTACACAGCGAGGCCTAAGATTGCTGGTGAACCCCAATTTGAGTTGGGTCACTATACAGCATGAATGTAAAGTAGCCCAGAACACTGGATGGAGGCCAGACTGAATTTTAAGTGAGCACTGTCCTAAATGTGTCTTTGAAGATCTCTCTCTCCCTCCCTCTCTGGGTAGCCCATGTTTACCCCCTTCACACCATTTAACTTTCTCTCTCTCTGTCTTTGTGACCAAGCTGAATGACTGCATTGAACAGTAGATATAAGTTTGTACACCCCCTTTTCTCAAGCACGCTGCATCTTCTCCTTTGCCCGCTTGATCCCCGCCTACTGTCCGCTGCCCCTATATAAGTGTGTTTTCCAGTATGCAATACAAAGAGCAAGAAGCAATGAAAGAAAGAAATAGAGTAATGATAAGGAGTATGTCCACACTCCAGTAAATCACCATGAAGTTTAAAGTCCTGTTCTATTTATGGTTGTTGGGCCTAATAAATCCAGGTGAGTACTAGCGTCTCTTTACAGCAATAACACAGTTTTCTTTCTAAATATTTATTTTGAAGTTAAAGTTCTTCTAAGGCTTTGTTAGGATTGTTCATTGTTATATTTGAACTGAAAGCTGCGTGTCTGTTCATGTGAACACCAGCAACAGATCAGAGCGAAACACTGAGGATTCAATGCGAATGCAGGGAAAACACGTGCCGTCAGTTTCCCATACTTTACAATCATAATAAACGATACTGAGAGTAAATAAATGGTATAACAGTGTGAAATGCATGTTTTTCTCAGTAGAAGTAATGTCAGTTGTTTAGTTGCTCCTGAATATTGAGAAAACAAAGCTTTAAGCTTCACTTAATGCCCTCCTTAGTGCCTACTATATGGAAAATATTAATGGTCTTAGTCATTGAATTAACTAATTAACAGTTATCAGTGACTCATTTTACTTTTTTTAGTGCACTCTGTCAATAGAGAATGACACTGTAAATCAGAAATACAATGGAGAACAAAAGCAGAGACAGACTTCGGCATGGTTTGGATACGGAATTTGGTGACATTCGTATATTTCTGTTTTCTCTCGTCTTGGGAGTAATCATGTCATGCATAGTGAGAGGTCTAGTAGTACGCCTAGTTAATTATTATTTAATAGATGAGTGTCATTCAAAACAACTGCGGTACAGTCCCCTGCATTTAAGTGCTTTTCTTTATGCCATGCTCATTTGTCACTTTGGATCACAGTGTCTGGTAAATTAATCAGTGTAAATGTAACATAATTAAGATTCTGTTCTGGAGGTTCATTCAACCATAGTCAACATGTTAACACCATTATTTCTTTAAAGCAGACCTAAATCAAGCACAGGCTTAGAGCAATTGTTGCCTTTGCTTGCAGAGCGAACATTGAAATACATGTCCTTTCATATTTTCCTGGCGTTCTCAGGCCCCTCTGCAGATGTTTCCGTGTCTCCGGGCTCCACGGCTGTCCTCAACTGCTCCTTTACGTTGCCACCTCAAATTGATGATTCTCTCTTAAACATCACCTGGTCCTTCAACGGTTTAGTCATTGCCTCAAGGAACCACACTCAGCCAGGCTTCTTTTTGAACACCACTGCCTCCTTCGTTGGCTCCTTCCCACTGACGGTTTACAATGCAACTCCAGACCAGCAGGGGGTGTACGAGTGCAGGATGAGCCACAATGAAACCCATTACTCTACAGATGTGACTCTGACAATGACAGGTAAGTCTCAAGTGCATGTCACATAGATCAGCGATTCCCAACTCCAGTCCTCGCGCCCCCCCTACCCCCGGCTCTGCATATTTTGCATGTCTCTCTTAGTTAACACACCTGATTCTGATAACCAGCTCGTTAGAAGAGAGCTACGTGCATGAACTGTGTTCCGACTGACATGATCCCTGCACAGTCTTCATTGGTCATTACTCCCTGAGCAGGGGAAACCCACTGAAGTTTGCTTCACTTCGGAAAGTTCCTTCGTGGATTTGTGCTGCGCCACTGCCTGCGACGTCTTCACACACAAACGAAACTTATCAGAGAAGTGTGAAATGTGACATCATATACCTCTGTAAATAAATACAATTGAAATTCACCTCTCACACTCTTTAATGTACGGTGACCGAGAGAGCTCAACGCACTGCAACTTAAGAAAACACATGCAAACAGAAAAAAACGACAACAAATTAAGAAAACATCTTCATCAGTTTGACAACACAGGCGCTGCAAATCCTCGCAACGCAAACACAAATACGGAAACGCGCTGCAAACACACAAACGCAGCTGCAAATAGCACGGACCACGACGGAAATGTTCCAGGGGACCTCAAAAAGTGACGAACCCAGCTGGGACCTGAATTTTGACCTGATTTTAACCACTAATGAAGCGTTGCCTTTTTTTTTTCTGTGAACTTTGAACGTTATATTTATTTGCATATATTTATTTATATATTTATTTGCAATTAAGTTAATAACATTTCATTTTACATTTTGTATAATAATATATAATATATTATCATAATAATAATAATAATAATAATAATCACGTCCCAGCTGGGTTTGTCACTTTTTGAGGTCCCCCTGAAACGTTTCCGTTGTGGTCCACGCTATTTGCAGTGCGTATCTGTGTTTGGTTGTGTTGTGAGAATTTGCAGCGCGTTTCATATTTGTGTTTGTGCAGCGCCTGTGTCGTCAAACTGATGGAGATGTTTTCTTAATTTGTTGTCGTTTTTTTCTGTTTGCATGTGTTTTCTTAAGTTGCAGCGCGTTGAGCTCTCTCGGCCACGGTATTAATGCCCTTTGAATGGAACATATACACTCGTTTCGAACTGGAATCACGGCGGAATATCCGGTGATGTCCACTTCGCAGGGCCCTTCACGATCAAATAGAACAATTGCCGTACGTGATAAGAGACGCATACAAAATATGCAGAGCGGGGGGCTTGAGGACTGACGTTGGGAAACGCTGACGTAGATCACTGGTACAAAATACTGGATCCTGTTGAAAAACAGAGGACCGATGTTCAACTTATTCACAAGAAGTATAATTCGTAACCCTCAGACAAACAAACTTAATCCTAGAGTTGCTTTTTACATATCTTACAGTTCCTCCACTGGTTTCCATCATCATACCTGAAGTAGTTTTGAAAAGAAAAACTATGGTTGAATGTTGGGCAAGGAGCTTTAGTCCTCCACAAATCATGTTCACCTGGACAAGAGCGGGAAACAAAATCCAAGAACCCCAAAAGCTGCAGGTGAACCGTACTGAGGACGGGCTGTACGACGCAGTCAGCTGGCTGACCTTCATCCCTCAAACCTCTGACCATAACACAAGCTTTGGCTGTGAGGTGCAGCACATGGCCCTGGTGAAACCCATCCGAGAGGAGTTCACGCCACACATCACAGGTATTCAGAATGTACGCATCTGACTGGTGGATGTTAGCTGCACGCATTTCACCACTCAACATGTGGCTTTGTCAGTTGCAAGATGGTGCAAATGGCCAAGGATTTTGCAGAATTGTGCATCTTGCGCACATGCTGTAGAATTTGCCTCAGTAAAGGCTTCGGTTGCAGCTGCTTCCTTGATGTTGTCCATTTCACTGAACTGGGCCAAAACTACGAGCATATGTTATGGATAGTTTACGACAGCGATGTGCAGTTCATATAAACCGTGGATGCTCTGCATACCTAACCCATTTAAAATAATGAGTTCAGGGAACTGGCTAAATATTAACATTACTATATTTTCCCTTGTCATTTGAGGTGTAACATAAGACTTACATAATAAAATGCTGGGAATACGTGTGTAACAGTCCATAAATTGTTTATTTGCCAAACAACAGTACATTTCTGTGAATTTGTGCCAGTTATGGAGGGATTCAGATGAACAAATTCTCAACAGTTTTGCTGTTGCTTTCAGATCCTGATTTCTGAAAACCAGTGTGTGCAGGAAGCAAAACTAACCATTTGTTCATCTCATGCTTGACAAATCTTGCATGTGTGACGTGTATATATATATGTGTGTGTGTGTGTGTGTCTAAGAATTTGGGAATGCATTGTTACCGATTGGCTTTTCCTACTTATAAATCGACACATGCCATGGTGTTTCTTATTTGATTTGTCTGATAGTTAGCATTCCCAGTTAGCAAAGAAGTCACCGCTCGCCACCGGTTTGTGATTCTTCTGCTTTTCTAAACCAATCTACACTTTATCCAGGACTGGACGTCAAATCTCCTGCTGAGTTTAGCACTAACCCTAACCAAACACACCTGAACAAGCTAATCTTAATGTTTAGAATTACTTATTCATTACAGACAGTTGGGCTAAACTGACACTGCTACTAAAGCCTGCAGTATGTTGGCATTCCTGGGCTGCAGTTGAAGAGCCCTGCCCTTGTCATTTGGGATAGTGTGCAAGTGTGCAATGCTGTCTCAAGATCAAGTCCTGGCCCCTTCTACTCATGAAGTGGTTAGTTCATTCTCTGATGTCTAGCTGTACTTTGAGAATACACGTTCGGTAATTCTGAAGTAGTAATTCTGAAGACCTTGATTAGCTTGTTCAGGTGTGATTGATTAGGGTTGGAGCTAAACTCTGTATGACAGCGGCACTCCAGGACCGACGTTGCCTATCCCTGCTGCAAACCAAGGATGCCCAATCCTGTTCCTGGAAATCTACCTTCTTGCAGAGTTCATTGCAAACCCAGCTCCAACACACCTGTCTGTTGTTCGATTTTTAAACGTATCGTTATTTTAAGCCAGTTCTCAAGAAGGAACCAGTTGAGCTCACAAAATATAACTGTGGCAGAAACTTTTGAATCCTTGAATGTTTTGATTTGCCTTGACACAGATTACTTTATTTGAATGTTTTCTTAATATAACATGACACGGAGTTGTTTGAAAAGAAATGCACAGTGACATCGTTGATGAAGACGTCAGGAACCGATGAACAGGCTTTTGGAACTGGTTCATTGAGCCGAACTGTCCAAAAAGAGCCGGTTCGCAGAGATGAAAGTGAAAAGTGACAATGTATTGTCAAGTATGGTGACCCATACTCAAAATTGGTCCTCTGCATTTAACCCATCACAAGTGCACACAGCACCTGGGGAACAATTGGGGGTTCAGTGCCTTGCTCTTCAGTCATGGTATTGAAGGTGGAAAGAGCACTGTTCATTCACAGTCAATTCCTGCTGGTGTGGGAATCAAACCAACAACTTTTGGCTTACAAGCCCAACTCTCTAACCATTAGGCCATGACTGCCCCAAACAGACATTACCTCACTACTGTCTGGAATTGTCAAGAGTTCTTCAAAATGATTCATGTGTGCTTGATGCACGAAGGTAAATCTCCAGGAACAGGGATGGGCTCTGCTCTAGACGTTAATCAGCTGCATCATGTGTGTTTAATTGGGGTTGGAGCTAAACTCTACAGGACACCGGCCCTCCAGGAGCAGGACCGGACACCACAATTCTAGGCCAGAGTTTCCCAACCCTGTTCCTGGAGGCATCAAAAAGCACATATTTTGTATATGGGATTTTGAATACACACTTGAGAGCAGTTCATTTTAGGTCTTGGAGTCTTTACCAGTGAGCAAATGAATTTGTTCAGGTGTGTTTGATTAGGAAGAGTTTAAAAGTGTGTAGTTCTGGGGTGACTCCAGAAACAGGATTTGACAAATGTCCAGTAAAGGTGAAATACAAATTGCTTCAAGGACAGGTTTGGGAAGTGTTTCAAGGTTTCAGACATTTCAAGGTTGACATTTTGGGCAAAATTTTACTACTCATTCATGGTAATTTAATCATCTGGGAAATCAGATGGGATCCTCATGTCAAGATCATGTAATATGTAAACAGATTACTAGTATACAGTGATTAAGGTTGATTACTGATTCTTTTAATCTAGTGTAGTTTAGTGTCTTTTGCTCTTTCTGTCTAGTTCTCCCAAAGGTCAGTGTCTCTGCTGTTCCCTCTGCTTCCCACTCCTCTCCACTCACCCTGTCCTGCGACGTCAGTGGATTCCACCCCGACAAAGTGTCCATTCTATGGATGCAGAATGGAAAGGTTCTTTCCAACCTTCCTTTGTCCGTCCAGAATGAGGAAGGAATGTATAGGAGGCATCAATATCACACCCTGAGTGTGGAGGAGAGGAGCAGAGGAGGAGAGGTGCAGTGTGTGGCCCAGCAACCCAATGTGCAAGAACCCGCCTACGGAACTATTGCCCTCTCCACTGTTGACCCACGTGGTACGGGACATATGACTCCACTTCTCATGTACAGTGTTCTTCATTCAAGTATAATGATAACTGTGCCAAGATGAGCAGTTTTTTGTGCTGTATGATCCAATCAGCATTGAGAAAAGACTCAGTTGAGTGCTAAAAAGAAACTAGTCAAATTCAAGGGTGTCCAATCCTGCTCCTGGAAGACCACCTTCCTGCAGTGTTTGGTTCCAACACAAGTTTGGAGCTGAACTCTGCCGAAAGATGGCCCTTCAGGAGCAGGACTGGACACCCCTTGTCTACAATGACTAGTGTTGTGTTTTAACTGGATTAAAGGCAATGTCTATGAAATAATATAGAAACAATGATATAGGCGGAGGTGGAGAAAGAGTTCTTATTACTTATTATTTCTTACTGCTCTAATCTTTTTCAGTGCAAAACCCAGGTCTGAATAAGTCAGCCAAGGCTTCGGTAGCAATGATGATCATTTCACTCACGCTGGTTTTTTTGCTCTGCTTTGGATTTTCTTGGAAGAGAAGGGATGGTAAGTCTGGTAACACACCAGAGATTTAATAAGATACAAGTAGAAGGTTTTCCATTAAGCCTGTGTTACGCTTTCCGTGTGCATCCGTGCTGTCTGTGTACGTGTTCGAACTGCGTGCACAGAAAGTTTAACACGGGCTTTAGCAGACCCATTCATCTCAATGGGAGTCATTTGAATAGCCCATTCCTCCCTGAAAATATGTCATATAAATGCATCCATATTTGCTGTTCCAAAACATGTTAGACCCATCACCTGATATATAATAGAAGCAAGGATTCAAGTTTTTCTTATTCAGTGTGGTCCTGCGAGTGATAGCCCTGATGGTAGATACTGTAAGTGCATGATTCTGAGACAGAAAGCTAGCTTTCTCCATTCTCCATATATATACAGTACTGTGCAAAAGTCTTAGGCCACTAGTATTTTCATCAGCTAAAAAATGGTTTGAAGTCAGTTAAAGACTGTCTTTTGCTGTAGTGTGTCAGTAGGAAATATACATTTTAAATATACATATACAAGTTTACATTTCTAAACATTCATTTTGCCATTAATTGGAATAATCCAGTGAGATTTTTGTATGGAGCACAGGCTGTTGTCAGACTCCTTGTGCAAACAGAGATGTGATCTCTCCATCATTCAATCCAGTCTGTCTTAAGAAACAGAAAAAACGGAGACAGACTAAATCCAGAAGAACTGTGGCAACATCTCCAAGATGCTTTAAGAGACCTACACCTACAAAGCTACAGTACTGTTAACATTTTTAGACCGTTGGGCACATAAAATGAGGATGCTGTCAAAAACAATGTCATACATAGATTTTCTTTATCAATGAACTTCTATTAACTAAAATAAATCAACATCTGATGTGACCATCCTTTTGCGTTTAAAGCAGCTTTTGCCCTATGTGCACTTGTGCAGAGTTTTTCAGGTAGCTTTGCAGGTAGGTTACTCGAAACATCTTGGAGATGTTGCCACAGTTCTTCTGGATTTAATCTGTTTCAGTTTTTCTGTTTCTTCATGTCATTCCAGAGACAGACAGGATGATGGTGAGATCAGATCTCTGTGTGGAGCACTGGCTGTTGTCAAACAAAAATCTCACTAGATTATTACAATTAATGGCAAACAGAATGTTTGGAAATGTAAACTGATGTTTCCTACTGATTCAGTTGAAGGTAATCACAGTGTGCTGATATCTCACATCTATTAGTGTGATATTGCGTTTGGCACAAGTGTGTAAATACATTAAATAACAACGGGATGTCTTTAAAAGCCCTCTTTTGCGCAGAACTACTTCCTTCTGCCACAAATTCAAATGTAAAGTTGACAGTTTAACAGCTCAACAAGCCTCCATTACTAATTCCAAAACATCACTTTAGAGCTAGTAATGAACGAATGTTGAGTTGCTTCATTCAAAGCTTAATGTGTTACTGCATTAAAAGCTCACTGTATTGTGCAGAGTATTATGACAGAGAGATGGACTGAGCGATCGTGATTACCTGCATCTGATACAGCATTTCTTTAGATCAATTCCATATTCACTATTAGTTTAAATGTCCGCTGAAAGCGCCTTCTTTGTTGGAACGTTAATATGCTTTCATTTGTTAAGGGTGACTTCTGATAACAACGCTGCTCAGTGCATTTGTCAAAACTAAAAATAAATTCGGCCTATGACTGCGTTCATTTTTTCAAAGTAAAAGTCTGTACTGCTGACTTGTAAAAACAGTCTCTTGTCGCCATCTAATGGCAGGACAATGTAACTAAAATCACTATCACGAACACACACACACCATTTCTCAATACTAAACACTATTAATAAATACTACTATTAATTATATAAAATACAGTATTAAATACCACTATTATTTATACAAAATCCTATTTATAGTATATATCCTATATATAGTGCGCTGATATATAGCATTGAATTTACATAAACATGTAATGATGAGATTTTGCCAAAACGATTTTCTCTGGAACAAATAATAGATTAATGAGACCAAAGACTGCCCATTAGATTTGCCCAAAACAAATTATATCTCATGTTTAACCACTATAGCAGCCCAATTCCAGAAGATCTGGCCAAGCTGAGGCTTCTCTCGGATCTGGAGCTCACACGTCCAAAAATTTTCAAATAGGCATTATCTTTATTAACAAACTGCATATTTGAACTATAAACAAGTACATTCTCGCCTGAAAACTTCTTAAAAGAGAAGTGCACTTCCAGAACAAAGATTTACAGATAATGTAGTCACCCCCTTGTCATCCAAGATGTTCATGTCTTTCTTTCTCAGTCGTAAAGAAATTATGTTTTTTGAGGAAAACATTTCAGGATGCAGTTTAAATGCAGCTTCAAACCGAGGAAGAAGGGTCTTATCTAGCAAAACGATTGGTTAGTTTCATTTAAAAAATACAATTTAAATCCTTTTTAATCTCAAACGCTCGTCTTGTCTTTCTCTCCCTGAACTCTGTGTATTCTGGTTCAAGACAGTTAGGGTATGTTGAAAAACTCCAATCGGATTTTCTCTTCAAAAATCATTTCAAAATCATCCTACATCACTGCAGAAGTACAGACACAGTGTTTGCAAAGTGAACATGTGAAGAAGATCAAACACCCTTAACAAAAAAGGTAAAACAGTGATACAGGACGATTTTGAAGTTGAGGGAGAACATGAGATGGGAGTTTTTCCACATACACTAACTGACATGAACCAGAACAAAAACAGTCCAGGCAGAGTAAGACAAGACGAGCGTTTGACATTAAAAAGTATATTTTTACTTTTTAATGTCATTTTTTTTTTTTTTTTTTAATGTTTTAATTGTTTTATTTTTATGAAAATAACTGATCGTTTCACTAGATAAGATCCTTCTTCCTCGTCTGGGATCGTTTACAACTGCATTTGTGATCGTTTGAAGCTGCATTTAAACTGTATTTTGGAAGTTCAAACTCGGGGCCCCATATCAGTCCATTATATGGAGAAAAATCCTGAAATGCTTTCCTCAAAAAAAATAATTTCTTTACGACTGAAGACAGAAAGACATGAACACCTTGGATGACAAGGGGGTGAGTACATTATCTGTAAACTGTTGTTCTGGAAGTGAACTTCTCCTTTTGAAACTACATTTTGTTACACAAAAACAGTCATATTTTTAAAATTACAGTGGATTTGGGCGTCCGCTGTAAGAAGTACCGCAAACGGAGTGATACAATTACAAACGGTGAAACGGCTGTGGGAGTTTGATGGACTCGTATATCTCGCTCTTATTAGCCAATCAGATTTGAGAACCAGAGAGAACTGTTGTATAAATTATATTATGTTATGTTCAACAGAAGAAAGAAGCTCATACAGGTTTGGAACAACTTGAGAATGAGTAATTGATGAACAATGATGGCAGAATGCCACTGAGCTGAATGGAAATAATTGAACATCTCTTTTTCTCAGAGAAGCTGAAGTCTCTGAATGTGTCAGCGATTGTTCTGCCACCCCGGGTGGTTGTGGGTAAGAAAGGCAGAGTCACCATCAGTGTGGAAGGCAGGCTGGCAGAGAGGGTACAGACCACATGGTATCTCAATGATGCTCCCATCACAGACACTACATACAAAGGTATCAGCCAACTAAGAACACTATGCGTTCACCTTCACCCTTTACTAGTCAACTACTAGAGGAACCTTTTGGCCATTGTGGTTTATTTTGCAAATCTAATGACATGTAACTACACTGATTGTGGACAAATTAATTTTGTGCAACTGAAACAAGTGCAACGTGATCAACATCACATGTACTAGTTGACACAGACTAGTGACAGAACTAATGAACTAGTTATATAACTAGTTCTACTACTGTACTGATGTTTGAAATTGACATTAAATGCATTGTTTGTGCACTTAGGGTTAGGGTTAAGTCAAAGGGACAAATGGAGATGATTTCAAAAGATCTAGTAGATATGAAACTGGTGGTTTACACATGGGATGTTTCTGAATGCATGCAAATGATTAACATGTATTATCATAAACTGGCAGCCTGTGTATGTTTCACCCTCTCTCTCTTTCTCACACCTCTCTCTCTCTCTCTCTCACAGAGAAAAAATATGATCCGTTTTGCTCAGCGGCCTACACTCCTCGCACCTCTCGCGTGTCTGTGGTGTCGGAGAAAAGCTCTCTGCTGCCCTCTGCCGCCTCAGGATATTACAAGCTGCACACTCAGATGTCACCACGCTCGTCCTCCAGCTCAATGAAACAACTGTTCTCCTCCGTCACATTTATACCTGACCTGTCCGTTCACAAGGGCGCAATCTTCAGATGCCACATCTCCTACAAGGGCAAAGACAAGATTGTGGCTGAGCGAGTGTCCGACAAGTTTACTATCCTAGGTCAGAGGTCTCACGTGAATTTTCTGCGGCTTGCTGTTTCCCTGTGAAGCGAATCTGAGAATCTCTTGAAAATATGTTTGGGTCACATATCACCCCAAAACAAAAAATAGAAAAAGAAATTTTGCGTAAAGAAAATTAAGCCTGTATTATCACAGTTGTATTTTTTTGCATTAGACAGATCATTCTCATGTCAACTAATCACATTTCTAGACACACATACCTTTTTTGTTTTGTAACTCCTATTACTCTAGGTACTTTGCATTACTCATTACACATTATAATACATTTTGTTTAATATAGACAATCATAAATTAAAGGCAGTATCACAAAAAATATATATATTATGAATAATAAATTCTGCAAAAACTAAAATAAATTTAATAAAACTTTTTCGTTTTACATTACAGTTATGAGAATTGGCAAAAAAAAAAAATATATATATATATATATGAAGAGTTCAGATGCAAAACCAGCTAAATCCATCTGACCTATTTCTTTAAAACATTGCTTTCTGGGCTAGGGCTGGAATTTAGCGAGTTTGAAGTAAAAGTATTGGTTGATGGTTGTATAATATGTGTCAGGAGCATTCACTCACTATCATTATCTCATTTTTGTCCGAGATGGCTTTTAGCTGGTTTTGCATCTGAACTCTTCATATATATATATATATATATATATATATAATGGTCTTACATAATCTTCATTTTCATTAGGCAAAACATTATTAAATGTAATCAAATAGTGTGGTGTTTTTTATACATCAGTTAGGAGAATTTGATTTAATTTAAAAACAATAATAATAAACAAATATATTTTAGAGTGAAACATGACCCAGACATGTTGAGGTGAGGTTTGGTGACCCTATTGCTTGCACCTGTTGGTTCCTGGATCTAGAATTTTGTTCTCTTTTAGCATGTAAAGCAAGATGTGTGTTTCAATCTACTCCATTTGATCTTGTTTACAAGTAAGTATTGTGTTTTTTAGCACCACCTGAAGTTTCAGGGATCCAGTTCTCAGAGCCAAATGAGGAAGGAGGTATCACAAATAGTGCACACATTAAAAGACTGTCAATTCTATAAATGCATCGTTATAAAAGGTTTTCTCTCCCCAGGCATTGTGACAATGACAGCCCAGGCCTCTCGCTTTCATCCGGACATCATCACCTTCCGCTGGTTCTGTGAGGGTGGGGAGCTGAGCCCCGTGTCCATCCCGCAGGCGCTGGCGGCCCCTCGGCCTGATGCTGACGGCTTCTTTTCGGCCATGAGCCAGTGCAGGCTGCCCGCCGCAGAGCTGGAGCGAGGAGAAACCAGGGTGTGGGTCACCGTCCACCATACGGCCCTAAAACAGCCCATCACACGGCAAACTAGAGGTGAGGGCTGGAGTGGAATAACTCAGTTCTTCTAAATAAAATTAAGACTGTGTTTAGAATGGAGTGCACACTTCTCCAGTGGATTTCTGTGCAGAATTATGGGTAACATAGTATTCACCAGGGATTATGCTGTTACACGTAATTCTTGACAAAAATAAGTTGAAATACTGTGGAGATTCATAGATTCACGTCTGGTTATTTTTCTTCTGGAACTGGACTGTTACAGCAAACAGTCAAACAATGCATATTATTTCTGCAGAATATAGTTTGCACAGTATGAGAATTTTGTAGAATAGCAAGAATGCCCTACTCCATTGACCACCATGTGCTAAATATTGTATCCCACAGTGCATTGCGCTCAACTTTGCATTCTACTTTCAGCGTAACAAATGAACCTTAATGGATATCCGTTACAAAATGTTGCTTTTTATTCATTGTTTTAACAGAATGCCAGGAGTTGAGACATTTAAACACAAAGCTAGATTAAGCATGAAAAATACCCATAATGCTGTTGCTTTCTGTTAATGTGTAAAGTACATCCTACTTTACCTGTGTATAAACCTGTGTACTCAGGTAAAGCTATATATCCTATGAGGCATATCAACTGCTTGATTTTTTTTTCATTTTGTCACAAAACGTCACTATATTATCATCCAGCTCTTAAAGTTGGATATATAAGTATGTCTAACTTCATCCACATACATACAGTACACTTGCGTAGGGCAATTTATTCTATATAGCAGATCTTAACTGCTTGATTCTTTGTATCATCATAAACTAGAATATCGTCCAACTGTAATCTGCTAAATAGGACTATAAAGCATTACAGTATAAAATTACTGTAAATATTAAGAACGTGATATTTGTTCTGTAAAGCTGCTTTGAAACAAAGTGAATGTGAAAGTGTTATATAAATAAATTTGACTTTCATGCACTGACCAAAGGCAGTATACAGTATATAACACAGCACAATACACACCTAAAAATAAAAGTGTTTTAAAAGGTTCTTCACAGCAATGCCATAGAAGAACCATTTTAGGTTCCACAAAGAACCATTCAGTTAAAGGTTCTTTATGGAACCATTTAGACAAAAAGGTTCTTCTATGGCATCGTGAAGCACCTTTATTTTAAGAGTAATATGCAGTAAACAGTATCATAGAAAATATAGGCTGGAAATACATAAAAAACACATTTTAGTTTTGATCAAATAACTGACTTTATTCTTTCTTAGGGTTCATAAAAAAGCCCACCGTTTCAGAAATCATCTCTTCATCTGCTGCGGAGGGACCGGTGACCCTCGCCTGCGACATAACAGATTTCTACCCTCCTGAAATCTCCGTCAGATGGCTGCATGTGAACGGGAATGAGAGCGAGGAGGAAGAGGGCAGCGAGAGGGAAATCAGAGATGGAGCTGAGCTCTGGGGGCCTTTGCAAACTCTGCCCAGGACGTTTCGAGCAAAAGCTTTACTTCAAGAGCTGCACGAGACGACGAGGGGAGGCGACATCGTTTGCAGGGTGACGCACTGCTCCCTCCTGAAGCCCGTTGACAAAGTCTGGAGAAATACTCAGATGGGTAAAAGACACACTACAAAATAGAGATTTTTTTTTGCTGCTCAACAAACATTTCTGATTTCAATGTTGGAAAGTTATATATATATAAACATATTAGGATTCTTTGATTCATTTATATTAATAATACAGCATATTATAAAAATTTTTAAATGGACAAAAACAGAAAATGGTAACATTATAGAAAAATCTAACATCAAAAATGAGCAACCCAAACTGTATCTATAGGGAGCAGAATATCATAGAGACTTATGGTTTTGTGCTCTTTTGACGCAGTCTTTCTTGTCTTGTTCCTCAGTTGCTCCCTCCATCCCTCCTTCTCTGTCGGTTCGCTGGAGCACAGATGGGGTGGGAATATTCTCTGTTCTTCTCTCTGGAGGAAAACCCACGGCTGAAGTTCTCTGGGCGGCTGGTGGCACGACCGTCTCCAAGCTTTTGTCAAGAGAGAGAGAGGGAGAAAACCGTGAGGGCAAACCAGAGCTCAGGAGCGTTTGTGTTCTGCTGAGATCTACAGGACGACAGGAAAGTGACAGTCGCAGAGCGGGACACGCGCGCAGTACGTATGCCAATATGACGATGACTAGACCGAACGTAACATTACATCTAACAATAAGAGCAACCCTTGGGCTTATTCTACAGAAATCAGGCCGCCTAGTGTGGACTGTAATGCAGCATGTGAAAGGACGGATGAACGTGCGGATGGAATGAGATCAGCACGAGAGGACAAACAGCTGAATGAGCATATGGAGGAGAATGATGATGAGGACGTGGATCCATCCTACATAAACACTGTGAGACTGAGGAAGGAGAAGAAAGAGCGTCTGAGAGTCACTGTGGAAATTACCCATCCTGCACTAAGACTGCCTGCGTACCTTACCTGGACAGGTAAATAACGTGCTGTTGTGGTACAAGATGTCATGCATGTGTAAAATGAGCAATTCCATGGATACAGTGAAATTAAAAAATAATAATATTTAAAATCAAGTTTTGTATAAATACTAAATGCACTGAAAAAAAAAAATGTGGCATAGAAACATCATTTATTAAGTGTACAGCCTATTTCCTTACTGTATAATACTGTTGACAAAATATGTTTTTAATTATGAGCACTCACATGAGATTAGACTACAATAAGTGGCCTAGATTAGAAGATGAAGTTTACTTCTCACTTTGGTGTTTTGCAGAGGCTGCAGAGGAAGCGTCATCTTGATGACTCACACTTTTTTAGCAATCTACATCTTCTCTGGACGCCCACCCAGCTCATTTTATACTTAACTTTATACTTAAGTTTCGCTGTTGTATTTTTTTTTTTTTTTCTTACAAAAGAAAATGTTTTTTCTTTTACTACTAACTATATGACGCATGAATCGCAATATTAGTTATTCACTTTACTCTTGTGAATTATCTGCCATCAATTTTAATTAATTAAACGCTTTAAAATAAAGCTGTCGTGTGAGTATGTGAGAATGTCAGAAAGAGCGCACCACAGTGACTAATTTTGTCCACGTACTAAACTGACACGAACACGTCAAACCACAACGCTTGTGCATATTCAGACGTACACATAAGTTTTGTTTTGTTTTTTGTTTTTTTACTGAGCCTACATTTAAAGTGGTTTAGTTTTCTCCAATAAACAATGTCATAACTGGCTAATCTCATCATCTGCTGCACTTCAAAGCTGATGTGTCGAAATATCTTGAGAGAAGTTGGAGGCGCCGCACACATTAGTTGCGCAGTAACTGTTGCAGCAGAAAATGATGGCGATGTTTCAAACCCTAGCGAGATTTCTTTACAGACAGCA
The DNA here is from genome assembly GCF_022985175.1 of Labeo rohita. Taxonomy (NCBI): domain Eukaryota; kingdom Metazoa; phylum Chordata; class Actinopteri; order Cypriniformes; family Cyprinidae; genus Labeo; species Labeo rohita. The sequence goes on along the minus strand of NC_066880.1, from coordinate 31,212,547 downwards.
GATTTTCGCGCATTGTGACCGGAAAAAAATGCACAAATGTCCAAAAAAAAAAAAAAAAAAAAGCTGGCATCTGTCATGTACATCAGTGCTGCATGCGACACAGCAGCGGTGCACGCGAATGCCCAATGCCGTGTGTTTGGAGAGTTCTCTAGGTTTTGACACACAGCCAGCGTCTTTTAGAGAAGTGTACTCCGAAATGATGTGCGGTTGAACATGACAGGCCCGATGACTCTCATGCCTTCCTCACCACAAACCAACTCTGTGCTGGTGTTCATGCTGCTTCACACAGCGCGTCTTCCTCATTAAAAACACCGGACATACGAGCACAAGGAACTCGACAAATGCGACCTCCATCACTTGGTAGCAATATAACTTCCCTTAAAGGACTTAACTTACAAGAAGCAGAATTGCCTGTAAGGCTCTGAATGGTGATGTTGTGAAGAAAAACGCCTGGACGTCGCCGTCGAACTTCAGCTCATTCATCTTTCAGCAGTTCATCCGTTTTATTTTGACCGGCCATGGACCCGCCTGAAAACTCGGTGAACCGCATTGGTCGCACTATCTGGACCGTTTGGGTGAGTAAATGCTGCTCTTTTACAATCAATCATTTTCACTGATAATGATTAGTCTTTATGTTTATTCTTTATGTTTAATGATTAATCTTTATTGCTTGTCTGGTCCTCAAATGATCTGTGTCTCATGATGACTCATGTAAGGATCTTCACGGTGTTTCATTGTTTTGCTCATATAGGGTTATCTGTCAGGGGCTGTTGCGAGATATCTCAGACCGGAAGTCACTGAGGACGGAAACCAAATTGTTCGTAGCAAAGCAGATGATATTGACTTGAAAACTGCAACAAAAAAGATTGACAGAGAAGTAAAGGCAAATAATAGCGACCTCGAAGGAAAGAAAACACAGCAAAATGACAGCACAGAGGTCAAGCGTTCTCCATCCAGAGTCAGAGCGCAAGCGGCTTCTGCACAGTGGGAAAACACTGATGTGGTCACGGACGACAACAGCGACAAACTTCGTGTTGATACCACAAAAAAACAACCTTACCATCGTGCAATGTGGTCCACCGGGACCCATACAGACGACGAGCGACGCACGGGTGACGGGCACGCCGAGAAAGAAGCCGTTTCATCCGACGAGGATGAGAAAGAGAACGCAAACTGTGAGTGTGAGGAAAGAGAAACTGCACAAGAGTTAGAAGAACCTGAAAAGACTGAACAAAAACATGGTGACAACAAAGAGAAAGAAGAAAGTGATCAGAATCTTGAGGATGAAAAGTGTGCGAAGAGGAGAGAAGATGCGGATAACACGGACCTCACGGTCCAATCCGAGCAAGATGTAGAACGGGAAAAACAGATGAACGTGACGGACCATGGAGAGACGGAGCGCATTGCAGGTTTTAAACATGAAGATGAACATCTTTTTGGTGAAAAGGAGAAAACTGTTGACCAGAAGGATCAGGAGAAAGCTGGGAATGATGAGGCACAAGGACTTGATTCACAAGATTTGCTGCCACAGATGAAACCTTTTACAGAGGAAGCAGATGGCTTTTCAAAGCTTGAAAGACAGGAAGTAAAATATTCGGATGAAATTGCTGATGTCTTTAAAAATGAGGTTGAGGAAATGACGTCTGAAACTGGAAGTGCAACTGAACAGGATAAGGAGAGGGCAACTGAGCTGGAAGAAAGTGGGCAGCTTGAACCAAAAGATGGTGACAGTGAAGTTGAAGAATGTGATCGAAATCATGAGGATGAAAAGTGTGATGTGACGAGAGAAGATCTGGATAACGCAGAAGTAATGGTCCAGTCTGAGCTTCATGGACGAGATGTAAAACAGGAAAAGCACATGAGCTTTATGCACCATGCAGAGACTGAAGACGGCGGAGGTTTTAACCGTGCAGATGAACATCCTATTGATGAAAAGGAGAATGAGGAGATGACTGAGAATGATGAAGATCAGAGAGCTGAATCTCTAGCGCAAGACTTGCTGCCACAGATGGAATATTTTACAGAGGAAGCTGGTGGTCTTTCAGAGCTTGAAAGACAGGACGTAATCACAAAATATTCTGATGAAATTGCTGATGTCTCTAAAAACGAGGTTGAGGAGATGACCCCTGAAACCGGAGGTGCAAATGAACAGGAAAAGGAGAGTGCAGCTGAGTTGGAAGAAAGTGGGCAGCTTGGACAAAAAGATGATGACAATGAGAATGATGAAGATCAGGGAACTGAATCACTAGAGCAAGATTTGCTGCCACAGATGGAATATTTTACAGCGGAATCCGATGATCTTGCTAAGCCTGAGAGGCTGAAATTAATGGAAAAATATTCTGATGAAATTGATGAATTCTCTAAAAAAGGGGTTGAGGAAATGATGCTTGGAACTGAGCTGGATGAAGACACCACAGAAAGTGAACAAGACGTGACTAAATATGAGCTGACCGAGTCAGTAGAAACGCTGCAGAGAGTTTACGAGAGTCTGTCTGAAAAAAACGCACCAAACGATGAACCAGAACTGAAAATGACCACAGTAGATGAAACAGTCGATGCTTTAGAAGACACCCTGCTGTCGGATTCAAAACGGGATACTTCAGAATATACTCCAGAAACAGGAACTGGGTCACCTGCGGTGGCCGTGAAAACTGAAGTCATGTTTTCCGATCTAACGGTTTGTGAGTTCCCTGGAGACTTGAAGAAAGGGCCAGAGACTGCACTGGCGGAGACTGATTTGGGATGTTTTGAGGAGATCAAAACTAACCCACATGATCCCCAAACCCCTGCAGAAGAGCGACCAGAAAGGGAAGCTGTGGTCACGTGCTCCGTCGAGCACTTGGAGACCCTGAAAGCGTTTCAGACCGAACAAGACACTGAAACTGTGATCGAATCCTCGGGTGCAACAGAAAATCAGGAAATAGACAAAACCGAGGCCTCACTCAAAGAACATGCTGAGTTCAGAACTGAACTGATTGTTGAAACCATTGAAACAAAGATCAGTTCAGAAGATGAGGAAGCAGAAACCTTCGAGACAGAAAGTCGAACGCCCATCGTCAGAAATGTCACCTTACAACTGCATGAGCTTCTTGAGTTCACAGAAGGACAATGCAAATCATCTCAAGGAACAATGGACCCTTTCAATGAAGCGCAGGGAAATTCAAGTGTGTCTGAAATCGCTGGAACTGCAGAGATAGAGCATGTTTCAGAGGACCAAACAGACGTGGAACCCGTATCAACGAGGTCTTTGAGGACAGCAGAGTTTCTGGAGGACACCCTAGATCTGCCCGGTGAATCGGAGCGATGCACTGAAGAGCAGGAGATCCTGGAGACTGATGTGGCGAAGACCGCTCTAGAGTATGTAGAAGAAATAACAAATCAAGTCTGGAAGGAAATGACAGAAACAGAATGTAACGTAGTGCAAAAAACAGAACTTTTGGTGGGACTTTCAACAGAAGAACCTGGTGATGCAGAATATCAAGGAGCTGCGCAATGTGTGGCAGCTGATGCTTTTGTCCTGGAAGAAGACAGGAAGTTATTAGCTGAGACAATGGACAGTAGGGGAGAAATGGAAACCGCAAGTAGTGAAGTTGTTAAACAAAACGAGCAGCATGTTAGTTCACCCGAGTGTGAAACTGCTGAAGCTGATGAGCAGAGTCATGAGCGGATACAGAAGTCCATGGATGGAGAAACAGTGTCGAGTAGTCGTGAGGACTGGATGGAAGTCAGCAGACCTGGGATGAAAAGAGGATTTGATCAAGTCAGCAAAGACCTTCCGGAGTTGAAGAAAGGAGGAAAATTTGATTTGTATCTACAGGTAATACAGAATATTTTGTGGAGTAAACGCCCCGCAAATATAGAATTTGAAATATTCAAATGTCGTCATCTGTCGTGACTTTTTGTCCTTAGGCTTTCGAGGACTCGTGTTTGGACTTCACCTTTCAGAAGGCTAGAATTGCTGTGAAGAATCCCCTGGTTCGGCCTCCCAAAGACCCCAGAAAGCTCCTCTTCAAGGCCTCGCTCGAACCCCCGCTCCCACAGCCTTCAGCACACGCTCAGAAAGTCTCTGCTCCAAGTAAAGGGGTGATTGGATTTAAACTCCCAGGTATTTACCAAAATACAGCCTTAATGAAGAGTAGATTCAAATTCGATTGGTACTTTAAATCAGTCCACTATTTATATTTTTACTTGATCGTTTTTCAGGACTGGGTGCAGGGCTGCCCGTGCTGAGAAAAACTGAGTTTGGGCAGAAAGCCAGAGAAGGAGGAGAAGCAGAGAAAACACTACAGCCACAGGTACACAAACAGTGTGAAGTTACGCTCAACAAATACTTTCATGCTCAATTTAAGAAAATAATAATAACAAAAAAAATTGAATTGCACATGAAATTTTCATTCATTTGGATGACCCGGTTTTAACGTAAACAAACTACAAAGATTTCTGCACTCCACAAATCATGGTTATTATGAACTATTTGCATCTTTTTATTTAATTTAAACATCCGTTTATTCAGTTGCTTAGACATAAATCTGTTAATTGCAAAAATACATTTTAACAGTTAATACAAGTTAAAATGTATGAGATCGAAAGACATTTCTTGACGATAAAAATATAAAGCTGCTTACTGTGTATTTTAAACACATTCAGCTTAAAAACTGTAAAACTGTTAAAACTGTAATACAAATGGCTGAGCTTTTTTGTTTGTTTTGAGTTTATCAAAGTATATGTCAGTAATTTTCTGTGTAGTGACGTAACTGTGTTTTTTACAGCAGACGTCAGTTGCGGTAACAGAGGACTCTGTCAAACAAGAGCAAGTGCCAGCTAAAGCCAAATGGACGCCCCCAAAGCATCCTGGGTACGGCCTGGAATATTAATCTGAATGATTCGTTTTATGTTGTTTCACGAATTTAAAAAGTAACAACTTTTTTTCCCTTGTATTGTTTTGTGCAGCATGGGGAGTCCCTTCATGATGGCAGAACTCAAAAGCAAACTCAAGAAGCCTGTCCAGGAGTAATATTTCCTGACATCATGATTTTCAGATGCATTTGTCACCTTTTTTTGTAACTTTTTCAAGCACTATGCAGCCTGATAAATAGTGTAGAAAGCTGTTCCACTGCTCAAGTTTGCAGCTGCAGCACATTTCATTTTTTCTTTGCTTGGAAAAAAAGTGAGAATCTAAGCTGCAAACAGACATCTGTCACGCATGTTTCTTAACAGTTCAGCTGAGCTTATCAAGTTGTCTGTGTTTACTTATATTTGAAGAGAAAAATAAGTATAAGTATACAATTATTATAAACTAACTTGCACTTTTTGCAGCACTTAAACTTCCTGTGACTGTAGTTCAAACTGTCATGGTCAATATTTATCACAGAGAGTCAGGGATGTCGTTTTGCAGAGGAGAGTCGCTGTCTGTCACAATTTATGTTATATTTAATACTGTTTTATTGATATTTGTTATTGTTATGCTGTATATTTCTTTTTCTCGTCATTACTTGCTACGTTGTATGTAAACCATCATGGCAATAAAGTACTTTGAATTGCACGTATCACTGTTTGCCACTTGTTTATGCGGCACTAGAGGGCACCGGTGAGCCGCTCGCGGTTATGCGTCAGTCCTCCACGAGGGGGCAGAAGACGGTCGGCGGCTGTAATGTGCCGGTGCGCCTCTAGGGGCGATAGAGGGCCGTTGGCGGTCACATATGTCTGGCTTTCCAAAAGGGAGGCGCTTGACGCCGGTAGAGGCTGGTGGGTGAAAAAGACCGACGAACCGGGTGGAAGCCCCGTAAGCGAACTGACGTTGTACTCTGTACATTGCGCTGTTTCTTACAAGTCTGTCAGGAGCGGTTAAAGGTATGTTTCATTCGTTTCTTTCTTGAGCTCTGTTGTGTTTTCAGCGGCGAGGAGCGCGAGGCGGCGTCTTTTTCAGCAGATTTCTGGGCAGATGAGCTCGTTTTTTCAGGCCTTTAGCTGCTCAGGCTAACGATAGTTAGCGCAGCTAATTCCGGATTGACTCGCTGTGGCTGGAAATTGAGCTCGAGTTTGACACCAAGACTTTTGACACCGTGGCGATGAATAGCTGTGTTTGTGTGTTTGTCGAGAGCTCATTTAATTCATCGCTGAGTTTTCCCGAAAGTTGTGCCAGTCTAATTCTTCGTCACGCTGGGAAAACGAAACGAGCTAAGTTCATGTAGATCCTTGTAAAATAATACGTTTGATCACGTATCGGGTCAGGAAGACTGTTAAAAGGCTGCTTTTAGCTTTTGTTATAATAAGCGCTGTCTAATGCTCGGCTGATGTCGACACAAGATTGAACTGTCATCCGAACTCGATCGAAGTATGTCCGGGTTTACTTTTTTAGACTCGGTTTAAACGTTTGACGATTTATTAAATTCGCTGTATGTGTGAAATCAGGAGTGAATTATCTTCATGAATCGCTGCACAGTCGACAGTTTCTTTACCGAAGGCCAGTGACCTCATCCAATAGTTTTGGGCTTCGGACTGTGTCATTTACAGAAATATCATGACGTTGTTAATCACAAATGATAAATATTCAGATTCTACTTATTCGCATTAAACGTTTGTAACTGGTTTCAGAGAGTCTTTATCTTTATCTATAAGAGCACAATTAGGCTAACTTCGTTAAAATGACTGTCTAAAATATGTACACAAACTCGGTGTGACGTCATTTGCGATGACTAACGTTTGCTCGGTGTGTCTCACTGTCACATGGAAAATAACTTTTATCAGACAGGTTTTCAGACACTCCTCCGTCTGCCATTGGTCGAACCAACAAGTTAATACCGCCCTCTACGCACGCGATTGGTTGAAGCGAGAGACGCAACAGTATAATCGTTTTAGAAAAGCAATAAGCCCCGTGAAACCGTGGTTTACAGTGAATTTATAATAGCTCATATTATAATAGCTCTTATAATAGCTAAGGGTCGTTGTTAGGCACAACACGAAGCGGATTCACTGTAAACCACGGCTTCACGGGGCCTATTGCTTTCATAAAACAGTTATTCCAAGTGTAATGATATTAATAAACGCGTTATTTTTCCGCCAAACTGTGGTTCTTCAGAAACGGGTGTGGTTGCTGCCATAGAGATATACATAGATGCTTCATTAGCAACTGTTTCTATGGGCCGCTATACGTAAGCCGTCCGCCGTATTGTAATGGTCAACTTGACGTCATTCACCATAGTAATCACTGATTTATTTGAAATGCCACAGCCATTTGGTCTGTGAACCTATAGAATGGTGAATAGCGTCAAGTTGACCGTTCCAAGATGGCAAATGCATCTACGTGATTGGAGCGGTCAAATGGGTGCATGTTTGTAGAGTAATTTACGTCAGCTTCAAACGCAGGTCCACCAATCAGAATCGAGGACCGGAACTTCATGTTTTATAAAAATATGTAAATCACATTCTCTATTGGGATGAATGGCTTTTGAAAGTAAAAAACCCATTTATTTTGTCCATAAGAGAGTTGATTTTAATGATAATTTAAAGAAAACAAATTGCTGTGAGCTACCAGGTTATTAAATGATGGTTTATGCTTTTGCTGAAGCCATCAGTGTGTATTATTTCTTTCAAAAAAAATTCTGGGTAAAAACTGCATTACCCATGATTCTGCAAAGGAATCTCCACCAATCAGAGAAGGCGATTCATGCCAAAATAACCCTTTAGCACCGCCCACTATCAGGAAGCGCTGCGAATGATGTCATCTGCGCGCTCACACTATGTTGCAATAAACCTAAAATACGTTGTTTGTATCTTTACAATCAGCATCTTTACCTTGATTTTTATATTTGCCCATAGTTTTTATTTCGATCTTCGTTTGCAGTGCTTCATTGTAGTTCTTTCCCTCCGTCTTGTAGCTCTGTCTTTTTTCTGATTTTTCTGCATATTTTTTGCTTCAGATCAAAGATTGTAAAGTTGTGATTCCCGGTGTGGCCGGCTGGTTTGGTTCATGAATTCTAATGTGAAAAATTACTTTGGGAACCAAAGCTGCTGAGAAACAGGAGTAAGAGAACTGCTTGGCGTAGTTCACGAAACTGTGTCTTTTTTTTTTTTTTGTTTTTTTTCTTCACTCCAAACAGGCTGTTGCGCCCGGATTCGACCCCGCCGCCTCTCCAGGTCTCTTCGTCTGGCGTGAGCGTGTCTGTGTTTGGATAGCGCACAGAGGCAGATTGTTGGTCCTACAGTAGCTGTATTCAGGGGTTCGGCCAGACGGTCTCTCAGCGATCCGCCATGGGTGACATGAGTGATCTGGACAGACAGATCGATCAGCTGAGGAGGTGTGAGCTCATCAAGGAGAACGAGGTCAAAGCCCTGTGTGCCAAAGCCAGGTGATTACAGCCAGCAGAAAAACAATCGGCCGCTGTGAAACGCATTTTGGTGTTGATCGTACGCTCACGCAACTCTAACGTGTGTCTTCCAGAGAAATTCTTGTAGAAGAGAGTAACGTACAGAGGGTGGACTCTCCGGTGACGGTAAGCGTTCAGAAACCGAGACACAAAAGAAGACGTTTTGAAGAATGTTGGAAACCAAACAGATTTGGTGACCGTTGACTTTTTGAAATGCTGAGATTTTTCTCAAATACCACCTTCAAAATGATCATTAACAGTGTCTCTGATTGTGTGTAAGGAAAGTGAACAGCCCTGTCTTTTCTTCAGGTGTGTGGTGACATCCATGGCCAGTTTTATGACTTGAAGGAATTATTTAGGGTGAGTTTGAGTTCTCTCACATAAAAAGTAAATGCACAATAATAAAGCCAAGCATAGAAAATAATATTAAGAGTTTTCTTTTCCAGTGGGCATTGCTTTACAGCAAAAGTCAAGTCAAATGTATTTATATCGCAATAAATATATTTACTTTATAGACATGTTTATATTTTATTTATTGATTTGTTATTTTTATCTTTCTGACTTTATCTTTTCTCTTAAGTATTGTTATTAATTTGTTGTTATTATTCCTGAGTTTTCCAAGAATATAGCCTTTGATACTGGTATGACACAAAATTATAAACATGCAACTAAATGCACTATCATGTGCAATCGGGCCATTTTGTGCAGGTAGCCCATAATTCGTAACGGTAATGTAGTATAAATAACAAAGTGTATTCTATATGGGATAAATCTGATGAGTTAAATCCTACTGATTAAAAAGCCGCTATCAAAATGCTTCGTTACTGGTCATCTTCAGCGCGTACGGCTCAAAACAGAAATACGTAACATGAAGAACTACTGTCATATACATACCGTTATAATGAGAGTTATGAGTTTTTAGGATTTAGCTTTTTTTTTTTCATCTTGCTGATACAAAAAGCGAGTCCACAGAAGGAGCTACACATTCTGTAACTTGAAGGCATCGTGTGTAATTCTACACATTCCTGCAGATTTCGCGATTATAAAGTGGGAAATTCCCGCGAACATTAAAGCTCTATAGCATGTAGGTTAAGACGGATTATTGGAGCAGATCAGTCATTTTAAAACTTTCGGTGAGACAGATTTTCACAAACAGTGTGAGTGATTGGGTTTGAGTCTCCCGCTCTCTCAAAATGCACAAATGACCTCAACATAGTATTCACGTTGAGTGAAGTGAATTGCAGAGCAAATTATTTCATTTTAGTGAAACTTAGCGAACCGAACCGTGGCATTGGTGTATCGTTACGCCCCCAGAATCAAATCCTTCAGCTTGCTAATCATGTGCTAGATGTGTTATTGGACTGAATTTGTAATTTAACTAGAATATACTGACAGATCTGTTATTAACCTAACAGGTTAATAAATGAGCACGTAATAATCTGTTGTCCTTCAGGTGGGAGGCGACGTTCCAGAAACAAACTACCTCTTCATGGGAGATTTTGTGGACCGAGGCTTTTACAGTGTTGAGACCTTTCTGTTATTACTTGCTCTGAAGGTACTGTCATTATGTTGTTTTAGGATATTTGTAATGACATGTTACTCTAATAACTGAACATACAGCACCGGTCAAACGTTTGGAGTAACTTGAAATGTTTTTGAAAGAATTCTCTTACAAAGAACACTCTCCCTTAGGATCCATTTACTTGACCAAAACTAGAATAAATACAAAAGTACTGTAAAATACGATTACACAATGTGAACTATCTGTTTTGTATGTGAATATCTTGCTGTGATCAAAGCTGAATTTTTTTAGCATCATTACTTCAGTGTCACATGATCCGTCAGAAATCATTTCAATATGCTGATTTGCTCCTCAAGAAACATTTCTGATTATTAGCGATGTTGAAAATGGTTACAAATATATTTGCTTCTATTCATCAAAGTATTCTGTAAAAAAATAAATAAAAGTATGACCGTTTCCACGAAAGTATTTAGCAGTGTTTTAATTTTTGATGATAATCAGAAATCGCTTTATAATAACATTTCATCTGAATTATTCCTCGCAGGTGCGCTATCCAGACAGAATCACCCTGATCCGGGGGAAATCACGAGTCCAGACAGATCACGCAGGTGTACGGCTTTTACGACGAGTGTTTAAGAAAATACGGCTCGGTCACGGTATGGCGGTACTGCACGGAGATCTTCGACTACCTGTCCCTCTCCGCCATCATCGACGGCAAAGTGAGGCTCCGTGTTCGTTTGCTAACGAGGTTCCGCTTGTTGCGTCAAAACCGTCCTGACGTGATGCGTTTCTTGTGACCCGCAGATCTTCTGTGTGCACGGAGGCCTGTCGCCCTCCATCCAGACTCTGGACCAGATCAGAACCATCGACAGGAAGCAGGAAGTGCCTCACGATGGGCCCATGTGTGATCTTTTGTGGTCTGATCCTGAAGGTAATTCTGATTTCTGGAGCGCCACGGAGATGTTATCCATCGATGGCGTCCGCTCATATATGAATGTCTGTCTCTCTGATGCAGACACCACGGGATGGGGCGTGAGCCCGAGAGGTGCCGGCTATCTGTTCGGCAGCGACGTCGTGGCCCAGTTCAACGCCGCCAACGACATCGACATGATCTGCCGGGCGCATCAGCTTGTCATGGAAGGTTACAAGTGGCACTTCAACGAGACCGTTCTCACTGTGTGGTCTGCTCCCAACTACTGCTACAGGTGCGTTTTCATACGTACAGACGCAAGAGTCTCCGTGCAGCCTTATTTCATTTTTTTTCTTTTATTGGAATCTGTTTGTTAGTGTACTTTTCATTTATTTTTGAATTAGTTGTTTTCATGTTTTCAGTCTTAATTTTTTGTTTTTTTTTTCATGTTAGAATAAATGTCTAATTTTTTTATTCCATCATTTTAGTTACTTTAATACATCAATTAAACAAAATGAAAATGAGAAATGTTATTTAATTTCAACATTGAGGTATTTCAAGTGATGTTTATGATTGCTTTTGTGGTTTTTGTTCGTTTTATTACAGTTGTACTTATTTTAGAGCATCAAGTTAAACTAAACGAAAAGGAGAAATGTAGCTGAGGTTTTTTTTTTTTCAGTTACTAAATCAAGTTACTAAATAACATTAGAAATTAAACTAGGAGAATATAAAATTAATATGAAGTTAATTATTTTATTCCAAGTAACGAACATTATTTTATGGTTTAATTAACTATAATAACCCTGATTAGAATTGCGGTTTTGTATTACTTGGAGTTGCAGATCGTGACTAAAATAGTAACAAAGCTGACAATAGACAATAAACAACAATCATTTAAAGTCTAGAAAACACATGCAGTTTTGTTAAAGAAGTTCACTTGCAGAACAAAGATTCACAGATAATGTAGTCACCCCCTTGTCATCCAAGATGTTTATGTCTTTCTTTCTTCAGTCGTAAAGAAATTATGTTTTTTGAGGAAAACATTTCAGGATTTTTCTCCATATAATGGACTGATATGGTGCCCCGAGTTTGAACTTCCAAAATGTAGTTTAAATGCAGCTTCAAACGATCACAAATGCGGTTGTAAACGATCCCAGCCGAGGAAGAAGGGTCTTATCTAGTGAAACGATCGGTTATTTTCATAAAAATAATACAATTTCTATACTTTTTAATGTCAAACGCTCGTCTTGTCTTACTCTGCCTGAACTCTGTTGTTGTTCTGGTTCATGTCAGTTAGTGTATGTGGAAAAACTCCCATCTCATGTTCTCCCTCAACTTCAAAATCGTCCTATATCACTGTTTTACCTTTTTTGTTAAGGGTGTTTGATCTTCTTTGCATGTTCACTTTGTAAACACTGTGTCTGTTCTTCTGCAGCGATGTAGGATGATTTTGAAATGATTTTTGAAGTTGAGGGAGAAAATACGATTGGAGTTTTTCGACAAACCCGAACTGTCTTGAGTCAGAATACACAGAGTTCAGGGAGAGAAAGACAAGACGAGCGTTTGACATTAAAAAATATTTAAATTGTATTTTTTTAAATGAAAATAACCGATCGTTTCACTAGATAAGACCCTTCTTCCTCAGCTGGGATCGTTTACAACCACATTTGTGATCGTTTGAAGCCGCATTTAAACTGTATTTTGGAAGTTCAAACTCGGGGCACCATATCAGTCCATTATATGGAGAAAAATCCTGAAATGTTTTCCTCAAAAAACATAATTTCTTTACGACTGAAGAAAGAAAGACATAAACATCTTGGATGACAAGGGGGTGACTACATTATCTGTGAATCTTTGTTTTGGAAGTGGACTTCTTTAATTAGATCCTTATAGTGGATGTGAGAGATTCCTGTGCAGCGTGAGCAACAAATGAACTGACTCTTTTAAAAGAGTCACTCTTTGAATCAGAATCACTCAGTGAATCATTCACAACTGACTCACTGAATCACAATTCAAACCGTCAAACGTAACGAAAGATTTTATTGTAATAAGTGATGTTTTTAAGAAAACAAAATGCTTACGGTCCACATTTCTGTGTCACAGATGTGGTAACGTGGCGGCGATCTTGGAGCTTGACGAGCACCTGCAGAAAGAGTTCATCATATTCGAAGCTGCTCCACAAGAAACGAGAGGCATTCCCTCCAAAAAGCCAGTCGCTGACTACTTCCTGTGAGCTTCCTGTGTCCTTCGGATGCAGTCGCTCTCAAAAAGAAGTGGTGCCCTGTGTGTACTTGTGTTTCTGTTTCCCTCTCCCTGCCCAACTGTCTTAATTGTTTGTTTTTTTTGGGTTTTTTTTTTAATTTCTCTGTAATATTCCTTTTTTAATCCTATTTTCCATCCACTTTCACATTCTCTCTTTGCCATCAAGACACATTGGCATTATAGTCTCCTCCACTGCTGTGAAATCTCTCGCTCTCAGACTCACGGTATGCTGTAGATGTAGACGTTTATGATGTACGTGAAGAGCCGAAGGGACGGCGGAAGAGGGAGAGCGCCGCTTTCACCTTATATTTCTGCTGTTCCTCAGAAAGTTGCATTTGGAAACGGCAGGTTGTTGGACATTTTATTTTCATTTTCTTGCTTTACATTCTCTTCTCGTGTAAATTGTAAATGCGTAAGAGAATGGATATGCTTCGATTTATAGTTTACGGTCATCTGTTTTCACCAGAGTCATCGTAGATTCACAGCTTTTGAGTTTTGTGCAGGAAACGGCTGCCGACGCTGCGCTAACACGAGCTACACTGGAGAACATTCTCACACACACACACACACACAAACCAAACTGGAGTTAGAACATGTGCTTTCCCTCTTGACTGTTCTCTCTATAGGACTTATTGTTGATTTTTATTTTTAATTTGTGAAAATAAAAATGTACTTTTGTATGAATTGAAGATTTGAGTGTCTGGTTTTCTTCAGCAGCTTGTCAGATATTGTGTGCCTGCTCAACTCTGTATTTCAGCCACTAAAATATTTTTCTAATTGAAAACTGGAGTAATGTGATGTGTGTAAAAATAAACCTAAAAGAACATTAGAAACCAAATTCAGCAATTGTCCCGATTTCATCCACTACTTCTAATATTACTAATTATTTTACTTTAATTATTTTAGCTTAAAGTACAGCTTAAAAATATCTTTTAATCCTTATGGATGCAAACTCAGTTTATAGATTTACCAAAATATGAACGCAAGGCTACACGTTATACGTTTGGGTAAATGAAATGCCACGCGCTTACATGCTTTTATTCAGCACAGATGCTTTAATCAGATCAAAGGTGATGTTAAAGACAGGCCTGGTTTCACAGACGGGGCTTAAGCGAAGCCAGGATTAGGTCTTAGTTTAATTAGGACATTCAAGTGATTTTTATAAATTCAGGGTTGCCAACTGACGCATTTGTCGTGAGACACGCGCTTTCAGGCTCTGTGTCACGCTCTCACTCTGCGCATGTACATCTCACGCCAAACTGGCAACCCTGCGATGAAACTTTGTTTAAAAGCTTTCAAATGTTCTAAGTTTTAATACTAAATTCAAACGATAAATAGCGTTTTGGAGCACGTAATGTGGCGTAAACTGTAAAATGTAGCGCTTCCGTTAACAGCTGCGACAAGCTTTGATCTCGCCGGTGTCGCCGCCACGCGGTCACGTGATTCACGGAGCTCTCAAAACAAACCAGCGATAACAGTATATTTAAATGTGTTTCAGTAGGACAGAGACGACAGCTTCACTATACAGGCATCTGCAGCATTTTTTTGGTAAACATTACAGCATAGTATGCATTGATTTTTACCTTGATGACATTTACAGTGTAATTTTATTCTGAATGGAGTGATGGAGGGGCGACCCTTACAAAAATTAAATATGGTTTTACTACAAATAAAAAAAAAAATGTAAAAAAAACATGGTTACTATAGTTAAACCATGGTATTTGTAGAAAAACTATGGTTATACAAATGGCAATCAATGCGCCAATAAAACATGGTTACTACACTTCTACTATAATAAAACCATGGTTCATTTTCGTAAGGGTTAATATGGTTTTCTTGTATTTAATCCGCAGGTATTGCTAATGTGACCATGCAGTTGAACAATTTTTCAGTTAAATAAATGCTCTATATTTTAGTTCAATAATATTCATTTAATATTTTAAGGAGCTCATTTAGTACTAAATACTATTTGTCCAATAAGTATGGTCTATTAATGACTTAAAATAATATATATATATATATATATATATATATATATATATATATAGGGTATTAAATTCCAATGCAAAAAGGCAAATTAGAGTCATTTTGTGGTTGGTAAAAAAAAAATCATTTTGATTTGTAATGCCATGGTTTATTCACTAGGCACCTGTATGGCTCTTTACTAAATATACATGTATCTAGAATATTGCAGGTCATACTAGCTTACTTATTTTTAAGTATTTCATTTGAATAAATATTTAGAAATGATTGAACGCTATATTTTTAAATGTGAAATTTAAAAAGTTAATAATTTACATCTTTTTGTAATGATACTTGTATAAGTACACACAATGAATGCAAGCAAATACTGAATCTAAACCAAGTTTAAAATGTTGCAAAAAAAAAGACATTCAGCTGCATTGTTATCTCCTTATGTGTACAGTGTATACATATAAATAGACATAGAATCGAGATTGCCCCCGCCCACTCCAAAAAAATAAAAATAAAAATCTCACTCCAAGCTGATAAAGTTGGCAACACTGTTATAAATGTGCCTTAGAAAAAAACGTTACTGGTGTCCATCTTGAGACAAAACAAAGGCACTGGCATGATTTAAGATGAGTAAGTGCAAGTTTCTTTCAGTTGAAACAGATCAGATTTACATTTTAGTCCTGGACTAGACTCAAGCCTTGTCTGTGAAACCGGGCGTTTATGTAACAAAAGATTTCTAATTAAGTTAAATGCATTTTTACTTTATATTGATCAAAATGCACCATTTAAATTGAAAAAAAGAACAATTTGTTTTCCACAAACATAAGCAGCACAACTCTTTTCAACATTGAAAGTAATGTATCGTAAGCAACATATTAAAATTATTGAGTAATCAAAACATTTCAGGAATACTTTACCCCCAGAAATTCCTTTACTTAACTTTATTTTGCTGTAAATCAGTGTGCTTTTCTTCCAGCGGCGGAACACAAAGTCCGGGGTGAAGTATTTGCTGTAGTTCTGCTCCAGGCCGGCGGGTGGCGCAAGAGCGCGGCCGCTGTGGGTTTGGCGCGCCTCTGTCGCTTCCTCTCTCTCTGGAAGTAGCCGACACGGCTTTGAGGCACGCCGTCAATTGTGCGCACAAAACTGCAAATCTGGATCTAAAATCTGTACAAAAGGGAATTCACAAACGAGATATCTTACGTTTCTAGCAGACAACAGGTACGTTCCGTGTGTGTCACGCGCGTTAATCGTCGGTTATGAGGCGCTTACACACACACACACACACACATACACGTTTAGTTCCCGCTAGGCCCGAAGCAGCCGCTCGCGGCACGTTTTCTCTGATGAAACACCGCAGCAATTATTTAGCATATATTTATGATCACTGATGTAACACCACAGCAATTATTTTTCTATGTCTGTCACATGTGTTTCCATACACGGCACATGATTCATCGATCATCGGTGTTTTATCATTGATGCAGTAGTGAGGCGATCACAGTCATTCTTATCAGCAGACAAAACGCGACGTAAAGTGTCACTGGATAAGAGCTTTTAGTAAACTAGAGTCATTTTCCATGTGTTTTTGTCATTATTTTGTGTCGTTTATACTCGTGACATCATTCTAAACAAAGCCTTGTAGGTTTGAGGTTTGTGTTGTTCACGCTCTCACTGTCGTTTTCTCACCGTTTCTGTGTCTCTCGTTTCAGCGTTAAAAGCCGTGTGTTATGTCGCGTTTTTTCGCCACCGGATCCGACAGTGAGTCGGAGGAATCCTCCTCCGCCGATGAGATCACTCCCAAAGCGACCGGGACTACTTTCAATAAGCAGTGAGTCTGCTCTTGTTGTGAACGATTTGTGTATATTTGTACATTTGACTTGTTTCTCTCTGCTGACTTAAATCTGTCTAAATTGTTTTCGTTTGGAACGTCCTGTGAACTAGAGGTTGACCGATTGTCAAATGATTCATTAATCGGCTGATAGTTTTTAAAATAAAGGTGAACAAAAACTTTCATTAACAGAAGATAGTGCTGAACTTTAACACAAATGAATTAACCACGGAAATGTTTTGTAATTGTTCAAATGAATTGCAATACATTCAATGGAAGGTTCACAAGTACTGACACACTGAGGTTATTTTATGTGTAACACATGGAGACATGCAGAAAAAATATTGTTTTAACAGGCCTTAAATTTGAGGACTGAAAAACAGGAATTACAATACTGCCCAATTAATATTGATTATTAATAGTAAATATAAAACGTACACTGTAAGTGACATGAACATTATTATTTTCCTGTGTAGCAGTTAGTTATAAAAATGAATGATTAAATGAATTGTTGTCAATGGATGTATTAAAATGATCAGTTGATTTTATGGATAAGCAGTAGTTCCCAAAGCAACTATCGGTGCAGAATAATCAGTAAAGGGTGTATCAGTCGGCCTCTGGTGCAGACGCTGTTTTGGAGTTCTGGATTCTTTGTATTGAACTGATGGCAACACAAAAAGCAAACTTGTAGTTTCCTGCACACTGCTATAGAAGTTTTACCTTTGCTTCTGAAGATTATATTCACTTCATTTGTGTGTGTTTGTTTGTTTTTGTTAATATTCTTTTTTTTTTTTGTTCTGTTTTTACTTTAGTTTGAGTTAAGTTTTAGGAATTGTAAAGGTGTTTTTTTATTTAGTATCTATTTATTTATTTATTTTAGTTTTAGTACTTTAAACAAAATGAAAATGAGAAATGTTACATTGGCAACTAACTGAAATGGATTTTTTTTAAAATGTATTTTATTTCAGTTTGGGTTTATTTCAGGTAACACTTTTTTTTATGGTTTGTTTTTGAAAAGGGGATTGTGCGGCCTTGTCCCAAATGTCCCATTCGGCATTTTAGCGTTCAGAAGGTTGTTCACAGGAGCCGCTATGCGTCTTCCATGTGCACTTCTGTTGAGCCGCACCGGGGCAGACCTCTACCCCACGGTCCAAGCGGCATTACGTCACGAAAGTGCGTTCTCAGAGGAAGACGGCGAAGGTTTAGGGAGCGATTTGGTACAGGACCTGTGTTATTGTAGCGTGCTGTGCTGCAGTCTTTGACTCTCTGCTGTCTCTGTAGGGCCCTGCTGCTGAGCGACGATGAGGAGGACACCAAGAGAGTGGTGCGCAGCGCCAAGGACAAGAGGTGAGCACAGAATCTACAGCGTCAGGACTCAGGAGCGTTCACTCTGACCTTGTTTATAAACGCGCCGTCTGTCGTCCGTTGCGTTTCAGGTTTGAGGAGCTCACCAACATCATCAAGACGATCCGCAATGCCATGAAGATCCGAGACATGTCCAAATGTCTGGAGGAGTTCGAGCAGTTGTGTCGAGCCTTCCTCAAGAGCAAAACCATCGTGGACAAAGAGGGCGTGCCGCAGTTCTACATCCGCCTGCTCGCCGATCTGGAGGACTATCTCAACCAGGTCTGTAGATCAGCGGGACTTCTAGAGTCGCGTGGTTAACGCTCGGTCGTGAGCAGTAAACAGCTTTTTTCTTTGGTCGTAGCTGTGGGAGGACAAGGAGGGGAAAAAGAAGATGAACAAAAACAACGCCAAAGCCTTGAGCACGCTTCGGCAGAAGATCCGCAAGTACAACAAAGATTTTGAAACGGAGATTGCCAGCTATAAAGAGGTACTGAACTGTAGCTTAAATGGTTTTTGTTGATACGAACATGTTTATACATTTTTACAGAGTTTCCACCGGTCCTTTAGTCTTAAATTCAGTTTAGGCCTTAAAAATGGCTTTAATATCTTAAATAGTAAAACAAAAGTCTCAACAGTGTGTATTCTAAGCTTGCTTATGTTTAAAAATCCTACAGTTTGTATACGATCTCGTTGTTGTTGTTGTTCCTGAATATTATGGGTATTCAGGTTCATGTAAACTCTCGTGACTCTAACAGGAAGAAAAGACTTAAACATGAATTTAATGCAAGTGATTTAGTGTACAGATTTCACTGTTATCGGCGCATATCACATTAATATAATATCGGCAAAATCAAATGTCAGTTGTCCTCTAATTTATATATATAGATGTATTGGAACACAAACCAGTTTGAGTGCACTGTGTTCAGGATGTTAGGCTTGCAGTTGAATGTGTGTTCTAGACGGTTTCATTAAATGTCTATCATATTCTTTTTTTTTTTTTCTTTATGTTTGTGTTCTGTTTATGGCGTATGTCAGTGCGTTTTACTGTTTTGTTTTTTTTGTTTGTTTTTTGCTGTCAGCCTCACAGTTTGCCTTGTTTTTCCTGCAGAACCCTGAGCAGTCGGCTGAAGAAGAGGAGAAGGATGACATTGGCAGCGGTTAGTCGTCGTCTTATTTCTTTCTGAGCTGCTGTCGATTGCTTTGAAGATGTCTAATGAAGGTTGTGATGCTGTCCTGAGTCTTCATTTGCTCTTTCTCTGCTTGTGTGATGCGCAGCGTCGTCGGAGAGTGACGACGATGATGACGACGACGATGATGATGAAGGCATCACTGCCAAGAGCTTAATGAAGAAGAAGCCTCAAGAAGAGGAGAAGAAGGCCCCGGAGGCCAGCAAGTTCCTCAAGGGCGCTGCTGTAAGTCCAAACGCATCTCACGAGACGTTTTAGGAGAACTTGAGAGTCCCTGTGGGGCAAATGACTTTGTGACTCGATCGTGTTCATTATTCGGCATTTTGTCCTCGTGCCAGGACGACGAGTCGGAGAGCGAAGACGATGAGGAAAGCGAGGACTGGGGCTCCGATTCGGTGGACAGCGGCAGCGAGAGCGAGGACAACGAAGGAGCGGCGTCGTCGCTGGCTGTGGTCTTCCTCAAAAAGTAGGTGCTTCAACCTCAAGCTGTTGAGTTCGTTTCTCTTTGATGGCGTCGAGTGTTCACGATCGTTCGCCCTCACAGAACTCAAGATGAAAAGCAACACGAACGCAAGAAGGACGATAAGAAAAAGAGGCTTAAGAAGAAGGTGCAGCAGGAGGAGGAGGCCGAGGAAGAGGGAGAGGCAGAGGAGGGAGGATGGGAGAAGGTGAAGGGCGGCGTGCCGCTGGTGAAGGAGAAGCCCAAGATGTTCGCCAAAGGCACGGAGATCAATAGCGCTGTGGTGATCAAGAAACTCAACGAGATCCTGCAGGCCAGAGGAAAGAAAGGAACGGACAGGTATGAAAACATCCTCAGACTTTTGATCACTGGACCATTTAGGCGTCTGTGACTCCTATAGAAAATAATCATATTATTTGATTTTGTTACATTTAAAACTAAATATACATTCAATATATATTTACAAGATTCCTCCCATTTTGACCAAGATAAAAGTTTTAATTATTCTTGGTTATTATATACACAACATTTATTTAATCAAAATACAGTAAACAAAAAAAAAAATGGAATTATCACAATCTAAAATAGCTGTTTTTTATGTGAATGTGTTCAACTGTAATTTACTCCTGTGATTTCAAAGCTGAATTTTCAGCATCATTACTCCAGTCTTCAGTGTCACACAATCCTTCAGAAATCATTCTGATATGCTGCTTTAGTCATGTTAATAATAAACGTTGAAATGTTGAAAACGGTTGTTGTTTGTGGAAGCTGTAACATCTTATAGGATTCTTTAAATGGTTCAAAACATCAGAAATATCGATCTTTTGAATTTTCTAACATTATCAATGCCCAGTTGTCAGAAGTTAGTGGTATCAATTTATTTTGTAAAAAATGATGAAAATTGTGTTTTTTGTCATTTTTATTAGGGTTTTTTTGTTTATAGTTTTTACTTTATTTCAGTTTTAGTACTTAGGGTTACTTACAGATGTTGCCTTTGCAACTAACAGAAAGTAGGTTTTTGTTGTTGTTGTTTTTTTTTCTGTTTATTTCAATTAAACTTTTATTCCAAGTAACTTGTTAGTTTGAGTTAACTATACAAACAGGCATAAACGATACAAAAGCTGTATTTGTTCATGTGTCGTTCAGAGCTGCTCAGATCGAGCTCCTTCACGCTCTGGCCGGCATCGCTAATGAGAATAACCTGGGCGAAGGCATCCTGGTCAAGATTAAGTTCAACATCATCGCCTCCCTGTACGACTACAACCCCAACCTGGCCGCCTTCATGAAGGTGAGAATCTCCCCGAGACGTGCCGACGGTGTCGCCGTCGTCAAATACTTCAATCCGCACTGTTCTGTGTTTCTCTTCAGGCGGAGATGTGGAAGAAGTGTCTGGACTGCATCGACGAGCTGCTGGACATCCTGTTTAATAACAACAACATCTTTATTGGGGAAAACATCGCAGAGGACAGCGAGAACCTGGGCATCTCTGACCAGGTCAGTATCAACAGTGTTTGTCTTAACTTTTGACCAGTTACTAGCGAAAAGGTGCCGTCACATTACAGCTGCACAAAGTGGAGCGACATCAAAATGAAGTTTGATTTTTAGATGTCAGTATGTCTATAAAATAATAATATAATAAAACATAAAATGGAGTAATGATTTGCTATAAAAGGATCGTTAAAATACTACAAATATTATTTAATGCTTAAAATGTATATAAAAATGTTCAAATAAATATTATTGTACTAACGTTTTATTGTTAAATAAAGTGTGTTTAAGTAAAATAACATAAATTAGCACTAACTGGGCATTTTGCATTAGGGTGAGAAAGTTTCCCGTGCAGATTTCGCTCACGTTCAGGTTGGTCACTTGAATTCGCTGCTGTGGTCAGTGGAAAACTCTGTGTGTGTGTGTGTGCGTGTGCGTGTGTGCGTGAGCTGTGCCTCAAATGTCGCTGCGCTATTGACGGCAGACCTTTCTGCAGATGAAGTTTGACTGATGTTTAATTACGGTGTTCCTCCGTTCAGCCGTTCCGCGTGCGCGGCTGTATTCTGACCCTGGTGGAGAGGATGGACGAGGAGTTCACCAAAATCATGCAGAACACAGACCCTCACTCTCAGGGTGAGTACAGAGCGATTCGGGGCCGCGAGCTCGTCCGTGCGACGCGTGTCGTGATGTCGCTTGCTCTCTCGTTTTGCAGAATATGTGGATAACCTGAAGGACGAGGGCCATGTGTGTGGCATCATCGACCGTCTGCTGCAGTATCTGGAGACTAAAGGCAGCACGGAGGAAGTGTGTCGCGTTTATCTGCGCAGAATCATGCACACCTACTACAAGTTCGACTATAAAGCCCACCGTCGCAGCCTGGGCCTACAGGGAGAGACCAAGGTGAGTGTCTCTCTGTCAGTGCTCTGAATGATGAATGAATGAATGAGAATGGTGCTCTGTGGATCCAGATGATGTGTTTACCAGCAGCGGCAGCTAACTGGACCATTTGTTCTTTTCGTATATGTCTGCTGCAGTTTTTATAAAAGTTTTGAATTCACTTTTTATTTACCTTATTTTTATATATATATATATATATAAATATATATATATATATATATATATATATATATATATATATATATATATATATATATATATATATATATATATATGTGTGTGTGTGTGTGTATATGTGTATATATATAATATATATAATTTTATTTTTGCTTATTTTTATTTTTTTTTTACTTTTAGAATTAGTCTTACATTTTTAGTGGTTTTATGTGTTTGTGTGTTGTCATTTTTGTTTAGTTTTTGTTTATTTTAAATATTACCGTTTAGGTTTAAAAAAAAAAAATCGATTTGGTTTATTAATTTTATGCTCAGTTTTTATTATTATTATTATTATTTTAATTTATTTTAGTGATTCAACATAAATTAAATAAAAAATAGAAACGTCTCTTCGCCCCTCTTTGGTGAATATTACCAACCATTTTATTTGTATTATTTTAGTGTTATGTACTATTATAGGTTTTATTAACATTTGAGTTGGCTTTTATTTTTATACTGTCACTTTTTTCTTTTTAATTTTAGCTAAATTTTGTTCTTTTTATCATTTTTATTAGTTACACACATTTTTATTATTTTACACAACTATTTAATTGTTTTTATTTTAGTTTTTTAGGTATTTTTATAGTGTCATAGTTTTTATTAGTTTTGAATTAGTGTTTTTATACTTTTTGCCTTGGTGTTGCATTTTTAGAAATTGTTTTTGTGATTTTTTTTTTTTTTTTTTTTTTTTTTTTTTTTTAATCTTTAGTTTCAAATTGAAGTCCATTTTTGTTTTTATTTTATATCCAAGTTAGTAATTGTAGTGCTTCAACTAAATGAAATTTAGAAAAAACAACTAGTTTTCAATTTTTTTGTTTGTTTGTTTAGTATTTCAGCTTTTTCAATTAACAAAAATGTTCTAATAGTTGAAGTTTTGCTTATTGTTCTAACCCTGACTCTTCAGTCGGAGCAGGATCAGGAGGAGAGCGAGGGGGAGGACAGCGCCATCATCATGGACCGCTTGTGTAAGTTTATCTACGCCAAAGATCGCACAGACCGTATCCGCACCTGCGCCATCCTGTGCCACATCTACCATCACGCCCTGCACAGCCGCTGGTACCAGGCCAGAGACCTGATGCTCATGAGCCACCTGCAGGACAACATCCAGCACGCCGACCCTCCCGTCCAGGTACGCGCGCGCTTTCCTTTCTTCTGACGCTCAGCTGGCCGGTGTGATTTCCTGGCTCAACTCCTCTGCTCTCTCTTAGATTCTGTACAACAGGACCATGGTGCAGCTGGGCATCTGTGCTTTCCGTCAGGGCATGATCAAAGACGCCCACAACGCCCTCCTGGACATCCAGTCCAGCGGCAGAGCCAAGGAGCTGCTGGGACAGGGGCTCCTCATGAGGAACATGCAGGAGAGGAACGCCGAGCAGGAGAAGATCGAGAAGAGGCGACAGGTGCCGCTTTCTCTTTTGGATTTTATCGTAACAATACATGGCAATTAAATGTGATAGTTTGGCATCTGTTGTTAATTTTAACACTTAATATTATAGTACTGTGACAACCCACACCGTTTACAGCATTAGTTGAGCGAAATTGTGCGTTAAGAAAAAGTATGAGTGTGTATGAGCGACTGAGATGTTTCCAGATGAGTAGATATTGAATCAAATCGAATCATGTCGAGGCATCGTTAACCCAAAACCCAAACGTGATCGATTTAACGTGTGTTTACGGTGTTGTTTTAGGTGCCGTTCCACATGCACATTAACCTGGAGCTCCTGGAGTGCGTGTATCTGGTGTCGGCCATGCTGCTGGAGATCCCTTACATGGCGGCCCACGAGTTTGACGCCCGCCGCCGGATGATCAGCAAACAGTTCCACCACCAGCTGAGAGTGGGCGAGAGACAGCCGCTGCTGGGTGAGTGAGAGAGGACGGGTGACGAACACCGATCAGTGTTTGATCTCAGTGTCATGAATGTGTGTGATCGTGTCCTCCTCAGGACCTCCTGAGAGCATGAGGGAGCACGTCGTGGCTGCCAGCAAGGCCATGAAGATGGGCGACTGGAGGACCTGCCATTCCTTCATCATCAACGAGAAGATGAACAGCAAAGTGTGGGATCTGTTCCCAGAAGCCCAGCGTGTGCGGGAAATGCTCGTCAGGTAGAGGCTCGAGAATGTCTGTCTTGAGAAATGAACTCTTGACGTGTGAATTAATTCGGTCTGTGCTGCTGTTTTCTGAACCCGCAGGAAGATCCAGGAGGAGTCGCTGCGCACGTACCTGTTCACCTACAGCAGCGTGTACGACTCCATCAGGTACGACGTTTCATTTATTTTATAAGGATGATTTCTGTAAACGTGCCAGTGTTAGCCAGTCGACTAATATTCATCTGCAGTCCTTTGGCAAGATGTTTCTCTGGAGTCTCACATTTGTCATCTGAAACGTGCTGCGGTTTATGAACTGAAGTGATCTGTCATCTGACATTTCCTGAATGTTTTAAATGGACCCAGTGTTTGCAGCTCTTCATCTCTTTCTCTCTGTCTCTTCTTCAGTATGGAGACTCTGTCAGAGATGTTTGAGCTGGAATTACCCACAGTGCACAGCATTATCAGCAAGATGATCATCAATGAAGAACTCATGGTACAAGAAAAGCAGCCAGTTTTACCGTAACATTTCCGTCCTCGTCCGCACCGGTATCTTCACGTATTTGTCTTTGGTGTGTAATTTGCTCAGGCGTCTCTAGACCAGCCGACTCAGACGGTGGTGATGCACAGGACGGAGCCCACATCCCTGCAGAACATGGCCCTGCAGCTGGCCGAGAAACTGGGCGGCTTAGTGGAGAACAACGAGCGCGTCTTCGACCTCAAACAGGGCGTCTACGGAGGATACTTCAACAGAGGTACGTGTGATGCTGGAGTCTGAACAACAAGATCCTGAAACTTCATTAAAGAATCACTTTCAGATAAAGTTGTGTAATAATAGTCTTTTCTTAAAATAAATTAAATAAATGATCTACAAATTAACAGTAATTAAGTTATTAAAATGATTAATATAATATATTTGATCATTTACTGTAATTATGAACTATGTTGGGGAAAGTTACTTTTAAAAGTAATGCATTACAATGTTGCGTTACTCCCTAAAAAAGTAACTCATTATTTTACTTAGTTGCTTTTTATGGAAAGTAATGCGTTACATTTACTTTTCTGTTACTTTTTAAATCTGGGAAGGGCTTGTTTGTTTGTTTTTAACAGAGAACGTTATATTTTTGGCAGATGTAAAAGCCTTTTCACACCAAAAGCCTCAGGCTGAAAGAAGAGTAAATTCAGTCTGTACAGTAGAAAACAGAAGATGAAAGTTCAACACTCTTCAGAAATTTAAAAAAAAAAAAAAAAAGAACAACAAATGTTAGTTTATCTTGAGTAAAAGCAAAGACATTGGTTAATAAATCAGGATTAAATACATAAATTAAATTAACATTTAATTATTGCAGAGTTGCATTTAATTTCTTTAAATAATTTTGAGGAAAACTGAATCTTTTTTTTTGTGAATGAGTGAGATGAATTAATGTTTACATTTATTCTAGAGCTAAAGTAACATCTTCCTCCTGATTTCTCTCAATGTGGAGACAGGAGAGCTGTCAATCAATAAATGAGAAAAAAGTAACTGATGTAATTTATTTGAAAAAAGTCCCTCCGATATTTTCTTGTAAATTAAAAAGTAATGCGTTATTTTACTAGTTACTCAAGAAAAAATAAACCGATTACGTAACTCACATTACTTGTACTTGTTAACCCCAACACTGATTATGTGTGCTTTATAAGTGCTTTAGTTTTATCATTTAATTTCATTATTGTAGTAATAAATAAATATTTAAAATTTAAATTAAATTTAAATATTAGTTTTTAATTTAATTAAAATATATTGTGTGTGTGAGAGTGTTTTTAACTGAGCTGAAGCGCACATCACTGTAACTTGTCTTTCTCTCCCACAGATCAAAAAGGTGGTTACCAACAGAAGCAGAGCTACCAGCGAGGAGGTAATCATCGTCATCAGCATCATCATCACGATCATTCACGCAGACACACGAACACACAACCACGATAGAATATGTGACGATCCGCGCAGATTCAGATATACATGTACTGTCGTGTGCTTCTTGCTTGTGTTCACGCGACGCAGCCGCTGTGAAGCGTCGAGTGTGTTGAAGTGCTTTGTGAAAGTGTAAGTGCATGTGCGCCTGTGTCTCTAAACACTTCTCACTATGCAGCTCCAGACCAGAGGGGAGGTTACCAACAGAAGCAAGGTTACCAACGAGGTGGTTATGAACATGTTCAATCATTCAGTCACTTCTTCATCCACCTTAACTCACCTGTTCACTCATTTCTGCCTTCACCAATGAATGCGGTGGCAACTCTCCATCTGGTCTCCAAAGGCCTCTTTCCCTCTCTCTTGCTCGCTGTCTCGTTCTTTCTTGACAAGCTTCAGTGTTTTGATATGAAGAGCAAATGCCACGCGTGCGACTGCTGAAACTGAACGTCGTTGTGTCTTTCTGTGTTCTGTCGCTGCTGTAGATCAGAAAGGCGGTTACCAGCAGAAACAGAACTACCAGCGAGGAGGATACCGGAACCAGAACCAGAGCTCGTACTGATCCGGCGCGGCCCGTTCGAAGCCGGCTTCATTCCGGAACCGGACCGCAGGTTCCCCCGCTTCGCTCTCCAGACGCCAACTCCGGATCTGTTGCGACACGTCAGATTTAGCCTCCGTTTTGCAGTGCTGTAGTTTGCAGATTACACCAAATCATGAAAGCTCCATTTTATTTTTAACGCATAAACTGGCACGAGCGTGTTTTTCTATCGAGCGAGTGCTCGCGTTCACTGTGGCGAGGGTTCTGGAGTAGCGGTTTTGGAGATATCAAGTTGTTTGTTTTACATTCTGGTGAATTAATAAAGATTATTCAGTCAAAATGAAGTAGAGTTTCTGTCAATCATTTGTTTCGAGGTTTGAAACCTCAACGCAAGCTGTTGTGAAATCTGCATTGGGAAATCTTTCACCCTCACTTGAAATTCCTGATCGTGTGGATTCCTACTGAAATGACTGGATTTCACCTATGAAAATATGGTGAACAACAGTGTGACCAATGTGACATCTATGAAAGCCACGGAATAAAAAATAGAAAACATCATTTTGACTTGGTCTCACAAGTTTATATCATGAAACTGCCGTTATAAACTTGATACTGTGAGTTTACGTCGTACATTTCTGACTCTGGGCAAAAGTATTAAAGGTCCACCTGACCATTACACTAACAGACCCTTTGCCTCTTTAGCTATAACAGCATCCGCTTTTCCTTGTGCGCTCGCCACGAGATTTTGAGTGTTTCTGTGGGAATTTTTTCCCATTTATCCAGTGGAGCATTTGTGAGGTCAGACACTGATGCAAGATGAGAAGGCCTGTTCTCAATCTCCATTCCAGCTCACGTCAAAGGTTTTGGGTGAGGTTGAGGACAGGACTCTGTGTTCTTCTGTATCAAACTCATCAAACCGAGTCTTTATGGAGCTTGTTTTGTGCACTGGCTCTCAGTCATGCTAGAATAAAAAGACCCTTCCTCAAACTCTTCACAAAGCTGGAAGCACAGCATTGTGCAAAATGTCTTCATAAGCTGAAGCATTAAGATTTCTTTGGAAAAAACACCCCCATACTGTCATCCCTCCTCCAGATTTTACATTTGGCACAATGCAGTCAGAACAGCTTTCCACTGCTCCAGAGTCCAGCGTGAGCTGCTTTGAGACTTTATGTCCTTGTGTTTTTTTCTTTTGTTTTTTTTCTGAGTTTCTGCTGTTGCTTAAATCCTTCTGCTTTCCAATAATACCACTTACGGTTGACACTAGAATATTAGTTTTCATAAACTGACTTAATGCAGAGGTGTTTTACTATCACAGTACCATGCTCAAATTCACTGAGCTCTTCACTATTACCCTTTTTTTCAGTTTAGGCGTTAGCCCTTGTATTTCATGTTTTATCAGATTAAATACTGTGGTAATCCAGATAATAAGCGTTTGCTGAGTTGAGCCGCTGCTCTGTTGCAATGGCAGAAAAGCAGAATAAAGCATCTTCCTCATTATAAAGATTAGAATGACATTACATTACTGAGCATTTTAGTTTAGAGGCATGTCGTACAAATGTGATCCCGGGTTTGTGTGATCTGTGGATTCTGTTCTAGAGCTGCTTTGTGTAAAATGGCTCTAAATTAGCAGTGGGAAATCAGTTTTTAGAGAGCAGGTGTTCAAATAAAACATGTTTTCTGTGTAAAACACTCAAAACCCACAGACCTGCACTGAACTACATGTTCTTCACCTATATAAACATTTACTAGATGCTGTAAAGCCAAATGATTTGAACCCGATGAAGACTAAGATTAGTGACCACTAACCGAAATGTAACTGATGGGGCACATAAGGCCAGATGAGTTCTTTGCACAGGAAGTAAAAGTATGTAAAACATTATTCACAGACAATGCTTTCATTGAGGAAACTTGATCAGAAACATTGAATTACAGTGGGGATCAGCGTTAAAGTCACACTGCACGTTAAGGCCTGTGATGTGTTTTAGAGTAACTCGAATGATTCTGATGCTGGAGGGGGTTTGCAGTTAATTTTTGGCTGTTGTTTGTTAGTACTGACCGTTCAGGACAAAGTCTAGCGCGGTCTTTATCCAACACATCACTGCTGAACACCAGTATCTTCCAGTCGTCTTCCCAAGATCCAAGGTCAGTCTGACATCTGCTGTGTTCACATGCTTATCATTTCTGCAGCAGTTTTTGCCATTTTTTTTTGGCAAATGCTTGTTCATCAAATAAAATCTGTGCTCAAAATATTAATTAGCCATGCTGTGACTTTCAAGAGGATTTGAAACATACTGGTGTATTTCCAAATGTGGTTTAACACGTCTTAAACGTATGCATTAAAACAATGAACGCTGATGTCAGCTCTGTCATATTTTACAGAGAAGTGGGGGCACAAAGTTTCTGCCCCTCACCCTGAATGTCCCAAAGTTCAAACGACACGTCAGTCATTAACCAACATGCCCAAAACGAGCCTCCCTCTGTCTGTCCCGTTCATTTGCTCTCATCCTCTCTGTTTATTTGCAAAACATTTGGAAACACTGCGCAGAACCTGCATATGTCGGTCTTGCCATCCATAATTACAGGTGAGAAAAAATATCCAAATGATTTCAGACTTTATTTCACCCCAGATCTGTGGCAGTGGTGATTTCACAGAGTTGGACTCTAAAGTGAATCTTTTTCTTCTTTTCTGTGTTTACAGGTGCCGCTGATGTTTGGTCTGTAGAGAACGGTGTGTGCTGGTCTGTATTTGGCTGTAACACAGGAGCTGTGGTGTTTGCTGAATAGGCGTTGAAACTGCTGCAGTGTGAGATTAGGTTTGTGCAGGGATCAATAGTTCACCACTTTAGGTTTTATCAAAACAGCCCTTCTTAGCATCTTCAAGAAGCGTGCGAGCAGCGGAGATGTGTGCTCTTCTTCGGCCGCCAGCGTTGAGTCGTTTCGTGTCTGTGCGGTTTAAGAGCGCGGCCGCCTCACAGTCGCTGGCGACAAAACGGGGCCGAGACCTCCGAAACCCCTCATCACCTGACTTTCTGACCTTTGAGGATCCTCAAGCATTCAAGGCCAAGAGTTTCTGGGAGCTGGTCCGAGCCCTCGGAGTCTTCAGGCTTTGCTCGTTCCCTGCGCTGGTTAACCACTGTGGTAAGGTGAGGCGACAGCTCGATTTTTGTGTGAATTGCCAATGAAATACACTTACTGAATCAGCAAATACCTTTAAAGTCATTTAACACACTTTGTTAGCTTGTTAATATTGCTAAGAAGCATTATGTAAAACAAAAACCGGAGAGAGCCTAATACAGTTCCTCGGAGCACTCCATAGCTTACTGCTGTTGGATTAGATGCTTCCTCATTTACAGAGACACAAGGGTCACAGTCAGATAGGTTCCATTTCCTAAATAGTAAAGTCATTCTGTAATCTAACAGTTTGTTATGATCTACAGTGTCAAACACGGCATTAGATCAAATAAAACTAGCAGAAAAATGCAGTCCTCGGTCAGACGCTAGAAGCAAGTCATTTGTCATTTTAACAAGTGCTGTCTTTGTGCTATGAAAAGGCCTGAAAACTGACGAAAATTCTAGATAGATAAATATAGACGAAATATTTGGTTCAGGTGGTGTCTGATTGTTAATCTTCCCAGTAGGTTGAAGAATAACCTTGAATTGTTTTGGTTATTTGTGGAAGTGCTCAGCCCTGACAGCTTTTAGAGCCTGTCTATAGCTGATCATACTGTCCGTCCTCACAAAACCTCTCACTTTTTTCTTCCCATTTGCACTCAAGGTTATGAGTTGTTCTTTCCTCTCAAGAGAGCATGAGTATGACTGTTATACCATAATGCAGGACATTCCGGCAAACCTTTTTTTAACCTGATGTGGGCAACACTATCTAAATGTATTTAGAAAAAATAGAACATATATTGCTAATCACTACATCAAGTTCATCTCTATTTACAGGTACACAGGGTAGTTGAGACAAGTCAGGCAGGTTATTCACAATGTGAGTTTAGTGGTTGGATTAGTAGTTCTATTTATATTATCTGTGTGTATATTAAAGTCTCCAATATCAGTGCCCCATGCACATTAACCAGTAAATCAGAAAGAAATCTGCAAACTCTTAGAAAATTAACATTGTTAAAGCATCATACTAAACACAAGCACATTACATGAGTTAAACCTGAGTCAGTATATACAGACACAGTCATGCTGTAATATCATTCAAAGGGATAGTAAACCCAAAAATGAAAATTGTCATCATTTATTCACCCTCTTGTGCTTCAATAATAGTATTGTTTTTTTTCCCCCATGCTTTTTGCCATACTAACCCTTTACATAAGTAATGATTCATGGCATGCTGAAGATGCTGTCTGATGAAAGCTCTGTGGACAACATCTAATAATACTAATATTTCTCGTTTTTTCATATTTAACGAAGCTGATGAGCATTACAAGGACGGTTTTGGGCAAGCGATGTTTCTGCATGATCGTGCGTCCGTCTGTGTACGCCCAGTTTGTTGCCGGGGAAACGGAGGGTGAGATCGCAGAATCCATGCAGAAGATGAGCTCGCTGGGACTCCACCCCATGTTAGCCGTCCCCATCGAAGAGGACCTGGGAGAGAGCACCGGGTGAGACATTGAGATTTTGGGTGATTTTTGCCTTTTTGAGGGCATGAGCTGAGGCTGAGCTGCACCGCAAGGCCCAGCGAGCCCAGATATGCAGCTGCACCATGAGCCCCACTAAGCCCAGGGGCTGAGCTGCACCGTGGGACCCAGTAAGCCTGCGCACGGAGCTCCACATTATAAGTTTGTCACACTTTTAAAGTTGAATTGTGTACTGCAATAATTATGTGATGTACCTTTTTTTAAAACCTGCATAAAAATTGATATTGCATTAATAATGTATCATTTGGTTTCCTTTGCTATTTTTGTTTTTATATGTAGAGCAGTGAACAATGTAAGTATTGACTTTGCCTTTGATCATGGCACACTTTATATCTACAGCGAACGTCGATATGAAGACAACCTGACGGCCATGCTGGCGTGCGTCCACATGTCTCACAGCAAAGGCTGGAGTAAAAATCCCATGATGCAGCTGAAGATCACAGCGCTCGTCAGTCCGGAGCTGTGTGTGAGTGTTTCGAACGAATGAATGAATATTACGTTTCTTTGACTGTTATGTACATTTGACAAAATGATCCTTTTTGGTTTGTCATTTTCTCAGTTTAAAGTACAAATGTCGCTAATTATATGAGTTCCTCCTCAGGCTAAACTGACCTCTCTGCTGAAGACAGAACAATATGATCTGAACTTGCTTGTGAGAGCCATGGACGGCGAGGTACAGATATCATTATTTCTTCTCTGTATAAAGTCACAAGCGTGTTATAATGAGCTATTACTTAATATGTATCGCTTTAGATGGTGCTCTTTTTACCCGATAGGAAGTCGTGTTTCCTGCTCTGAACGCTAGTGAAAACACACACTTGCTATTGGGCCTTCAGAGACTCAACAAAATAGGAGAGGTACCGAAACTTCAGTCTAAATGAACAAAAACAAAGTTGCCTCTGGGACTGACCGGACGCTCTGTGTGTCTGTAGGCGAGTGTTGGTAAAGTGCGTGTTCTGGTGGATGCCGAGTACACGTACATGAATCCGGCCCTGTCTCTCGTCACCACGGCCATGATGAAGAAATTCAATCAACGAAGCGCCTGGATCTGGAACACGTATCAGTGCTACCTCAAGGTCTCCACAACCAACCTGTCGTTGCCATTATAAAGTCTTGACAAACAAAAAATATTTCTAAAACAATTTTAAATTGCAGTATTTAAAAATAAAAACGCTTTTCTGTACAGAAAGCACATTTACACTAATGGCTTTAGATACGCTTTGTTTCTTCTTCAGGAATCAAGGAATCTTTTACTCGAAGCCATTCAGACGTCCGTCGATCAGTCTTTCTGTCTCGGCGTTAAACTGGTCAGAGGCGCTTACATGGACAAAGAGAGAAAACTAGCTGAGAAAGAAGGGCGAACTGATCCAATCCATGAATCATGGGAGCGTACTAATGACAGGTGACATTAACCCTGTGAAGTCTACGGCGTCTTCTACTCTAGCTTCTTTTTAAGGCCTCTCAGATATTAATATGATCAGTTGGTTTATAGTTTTTCAGCAAGTAAACGTTCGACACAATACAGACGTTCACCTTCAGCTCGTGTCTTTTTACTCTGAAATCTTTTCTTACTTGATTATCCACACATCATTTTGTTTTTTTAGAAACATTTTTGAAATATTTTATGTAAGTAGTTTGTTTTGCTGTTATAACGATCTCAGTGAATGTGAGCTGCTTTTTGGCCGTATAAATAACATCGGCACCAAATTGCATAGTTTTTACACAGTTTGAAACTGAGTAAAATGTAAAATGAAGGTATTTTTTTCCTCCTTGAGTATGAGCTCCATATTCTCATTATACTCATCATACTGTATGGACCTTAAAAGCCTGATATATCAAATATGATACTCAACAACAAAACACTCTTTTAGATTTTGTGTGAAGGACCAGTAAATTTATTTCAGATTTATTTCAGATTTTCTATGTCCCAAACCATTTTTCACATGATTTTATAGGGTTCAATATGGATAAAAAGTAACGTAGCTTTAAAATATTTATTATGCTTTGCTCTTTGCATTATTGCATGTGCATACTTATTGCATAAGCATTACTTTGTGGTTGCAGTATCTATTAAAATGTGTAGAAATAAACATGACTGCCACTTGGTTTTTTTATTTATTCAAATCTAATGCTAATCAGTTTAACCCTTTCCTCGCATTTTAAATCTTTTGAGTGCTGAAAATCCTTTTTAGTCTTGTGTTTTGAAATGTCTTCTTTTATTTTCAGTTATAATGGATGTCTAGGGATCATGCTGAACCTGATTTCAGAGAAACCCGACCGCTATATGATCATTGTCGCCACTCACAATGAAGAATCGGTCAGACGCGCAGTGACACGGTACGTCTTCGTTCCATGGCGTTTGGGCTGATCAGTCGTTGTTATAGCAGTGGTGTTGATTCGTATGCTGCGTCTGTGTTTCAGCATGGAGGAGTTGGGGCTTCACGGAGACGGCAGCTCCGTGTGTTTCGGTCAGCTGCTGGGCATGTGTGACCACGTGTCTCTCACTCTCGGTAAGACGTCTCCTTTGATTCTGAATGGATTCGTTTTGTTGGCCGTCTGGAACACCTCTGATTCATCCTCTCCTCTCAGCTCAGCACGGTTTCTCGGTGTATAAGTCGGTGCCGTACGGCTCGGTGGACGACACGCTGCCGTATCTGGTGCGCAGGGCTCAGGAGAACCGCACCGTGCTCCAGGGGATCCGTAAGGAAAGAGATCTGCTCAGACGGGAGCTGCGCCGCAGACTCAAAGAGAAGATCGCAGGGGCCAGACAGGAAAAACCTCAGAAATCAGTGTAAAGGGCAAGTGGCAAAAGACGTTTAATACATCATAACCTGAAGGATGGACATTCACCTTTGAAAGTCCTCCTGTGATGTGGAAAATAGTGCCTTCTAGTGGACGTTAATGATGATTTAGGATTAAAGTGGACGTGAGTTCAACATTGGGCCTTTTTTAATACATTCATCAGTGACAATTATTCCACTGGAAAAAGTCTGCCTTTTTGGAAAATGGACTCCAAAACTGCATTTATTTGATCAAAAATACAGTAAAAAAAAAAAAAAACAGTATATTGTGAAACATTTTTTAGAATTTAAAAACCTAAATCTAACCTTTTTTTTTTTTTTTTTTTTTTTACATGTATTAAAATGTTTTTTTTTCCTGTGATGCAAAGTTGAATTGTCAGCATTACTCCAGTCTTCGATCTCACATGAGCCTTCAGAAATCATTATTGATCACCGTGAACAGTCCTACGGTTGTCAGCCCGGGAGCAACAGCAACATGAACAAAATCAAATAAAACATGTTAAACTGTATCAAACAGCTTCTCTGACATGTTGTGCTCACTTGAGGTGTTGAGTGTGGTGCTGTTTATCTAACCTTATTTTAAACCCTTTCTTTGTCCAACACCAAATGGAAAAGGAGGAAAGAGAAATGAATGGAGGTGGGAAAATGAAGGGGGGGTCTGAGGTAATTATCACCTGGACTTTAATGACCATTCCTCAGTTTCTGACACACACCCACTCTCAACACCTGACCATGAGCAAATGCCACGCAGAGCTGGAGTCAACAGAGATGATGTTAAAATACTGTGTGAGAGAGAGAGATGTCATTTCTCTGTTTGAAATTCTCTCATTTTCATGTTCTGTCATCATTTGTACGTGTAATACTTTCTATAGGGGGTGAATTCAGGTAAACTGGCACAGATTTTGCCATTAAGGTGCCTTTTAAAAATGTCCCAGTTATCCAGAAATAACCCTAATCTTTTTAAAATATCTGGTCACTCATCTGGAATGGAGGGATATGGATTCGGGGCCCATTGCACAATACTAAAGATCTCAGTCGGGCTCTCTGCACTCTCTCAAGACTTTTTGAAAGTTTCAGTGGGTTCCTCATAATCTGAAGAATAGAGCATCGGGGAAAGCAAAGTAAACTCTTTAGTTATTGGACCAACTAAATTAGATTTACCAATTTGTGTATGAAGGTAATGGATGTGTAATGTGTTTATACTGTAAACAGGCTTTCAGTAAGTGTCCAAATACTTTTGGGTCCACCATAGACTGTGGATTTAAGAACACACACCCACACGATTATAAAAAATAATTATAAGAACACAATTCAACTCATTTTGTAAGTTATTCAAACTTTATTTTGTAAGTTAAGCATACAAATAGAAATAAGAAAAATATACATCATTATTCAACTTCAACATCAAGCATTAGCCTGAATAAAACATCATAAAAACATTCTAACCTTCTTTGCCAGTCATAAACACTAAGAGGTTTTACATTTTAAACTACAATGTTTAGGCTTTTTGCCTCACAGCTCCTCCAATGCAGTCATAAAATGTGCAGTGCTTCCATCATCTTTAGAGCAAAGTTTTTGACTGATGCAGATGTCACAGTCTCCTTGCAAACTTTGTCTTACAAACTTGGTTTTTCAGTTCATTCTCAGAATACCGCTCTTCCACCAAGATCAAAGTAAGACCCCTGAGCGTGAGCGTGAGCGTGCTGTGGCTGTCTGTAAATATGCCTTAGCGGTAAATGCAGGGAGGTTCGAGGATCCTGGCAAAGACGGAGTGAGTAGGAAGGAAAAGGGTTATAAAGGGATGGGGGAGCAGAGGAGGAGAGCGAGGAATCGAGAGAAGGGAGCAAAGAGGGGTGCAGTACCATATCTGGCAGGTAGGGGGCAGCAGAATTGAGCTGCGAGAAGGTGCCTATCTCAGTGGGAGCTACGGCAGGGTACGCGTTGGAAGAGGAAGGGCACTGTGGATGGGTCGAGGCCGGAGGAATCGGGGGATTAAACTGAGACAGTAACTGATGGTTACTTGAGGTTTGCATCGGGGGAAACGACTGAGACGGAATTTGAGAGGGGTTTGCCGCTTGGGGTGGAATGTGAGGGAAGGAGGGATTAGGGTATGGCTGGGGAAAGGTAGACTGAAGTTGGGTTGTATTTGGGATCGCAGGTACGCTGTGGATCGAGCCAGACGAGGGCAGAGTCAGACTCTGGAGAGGATGTGGACCTGACGGGATGGGAGTTGGGAAGGGGTAAGATGTGTGCGATGTTGGCACAGGGTTCGGGAGAGGCCCAGGAGTGCTGTGTTTGGGCAGAGATGCAGGGAACGAGGGGACTGCATACGCTGTGTTCGGGTGCAGCATGTTGGAAACCGATTGCACTGGGCCTTGATGGATAACATTGGTGGAAGGGAAGGAAAAAGATCCAGTTGTTGGATGAACTGGGTTTGGAACTGCTGGGACGGTGCTCAGACCTGAAATGGATGAGGACTGGGAAACTGGAAAGGAAGCAGTTGCTGGAGTTTGAGTAGGTCCATGGGTTCCCAAGGTGAGGCTAGGGTTCTGTTGAACGGGGGGAAAGGAGAAGAGCGTCGGGTTCGGATTGGAAGGCGTCATTATAGCGTTAGGGGTGGACTGCGCTGCCGGAGGGAAGGGGAACGCAGTCGGACTCGTATTTGGGTCAGAAGGGGTGGGAATTGAGTTCGGGTGGCACTGTGGCACCGGTGGGAAGGTTAGAGCGGACTGGGCTAGACTTTGACATGGAGGAGACGTTGGATCGGGGTCGTTTGAGGACTGCACCGGAGGAAAGGGAAAGGCGGTTTGGGTTGGGTTTTGGACTGCAGGGGTTGTTGCATTGGCTGAGCTTAATCCACCATCATCCACTTGATTTTGGCCAGGGTCGATAGTTAACCCAGAACCTTGACAAGAGGATGGAGGGATAGATTGGAAAGGAGGATTTGTAGGTGTATGGGGGCTTAGATTCTCCTGGGGTTGGTCTGTCGGAAGAAGAGAGTGGTAGGCTGACGAGGGGAGGAGGTGCGGAGAGATCGGAGGGTATGAGGAGCCTGGTGGAGAGGTTGTAGAGGAGGGCATCGTTGTAGATGTATTTAGACCAGGATAGTCAGATGAAGGCACGGACGAATACGTGGGCATAGAGGGTGGTGATGAAATCGCTGAGGACTGGGGAAGCTCAAGGTCAGAGTTCTGTGTGGAGGACACCACGGAATAGATGGAAGATGACTGAGGCAAAGGCATCTGCGCATGCGACGAGGAGCTGAGCTGAGGAGTTGGGAAAGCTGAGGTGTATCCGGAAAGACCCATCATTTGTCCAGACCTGTAACGTAAAGAAACACCATCTGTCATAAACATGCCCAAAAAGTGCAAATTGCTGTAAATGTGGGCATGAGGTTCTTGCACGTACCCATCCATCAGTGTGTTGTTTACATTATTTTCAGAGGTTGTCTGCTGTTGACTCTCTATTGAAGAGGGAATCTCAGAGGTCAAGAATGCTTGTCCAAGGACGAGGGGTCGCTCAGAGACCGTCTGATCTGGGAGGGGTGTCACTTCTGTATGAAAACCCGAGTCTGTCATCGGGAGGGCGGTGTTTATGATGGAGAGGGCGGAGCTTGGCATTTCCACAGACTGTGGGAGGAGCTCAGTGGAATCGCATGGGTCACATGACTCTGAGAGAGAGAAATAAAGAAAACGCTGTTTCATAAGCAGGATATTTGGGAAACCAAGGACATTTTTAGTAAAGTATCGTATAAGCATTTTTTTGTTTCAGTTGTGTCTTGGTTTTGCCAAGTTAAATAAGACATTAATATCCTCACCGATATCCAAAGATTC
Source organism: Labeo rohita (assembly GCF_022985175.1). Taxonomy (NCBI): domain Eukaryota; kingdom Metazoa; phylum Chordata; class Actinopteri; order Cypriniformes; family Cyprinidae; genus Labeo; species Labeo rohita. The sequence continues at coordinate 31,174,240 of NC_066880.1, read as the reverse complement.
CTCTTGATTGGATGTGGTTTTCCTCTTCAGTCTTGCCTCTCTTTGTCTGAGAAAAACAGCAGAACAATTATATTGTGCTCTTAGTCCAGATGTCTAAAGACAGTTTAAAGAAGACATATTTGTTCTTCTACTAGTTAATTACGAGGTAATATTGTCGTATGTGTGTTTAACTTACTTCTTGCAGTTCATGCCATTCTCTCTAAAACCTTTCGCAAAAGGATTGGAGTTTATCTTCAGTTCGGTGATCTAGGAGAAAACAAGAATAAAAAAACACAAAGTCAGGAGTAATTAGTTTATTGATTGCATTAATGGAATTTTTTTTTCTTTAAGTATAACATTTTTTGATCATGTGTTTTTCTTTTACCTTGCTGTTCTGGTACGCAGTGACCGTGATAAACTGTGTTTCAGGGAAGGTGAAAGAGTGCTGGGCTCTTCCCCACATCAGCACGTCACGCGCCTCGATCACATGAACTCGTGGCTGGTATCGATGTAGAGAGTGGAGGATGATCTTTAGGGGAAAGACAGATGGAAATCACCGTCAGAGAGCTGGGGTACTGAGAATTATTCATTATTTGTTTGCACTTGCAAACTAGTTTTTAAAAATTTGATTTATATGTTACCCAAGTGTCTAAGGTATTCTAAATTGTAAAGATTTCATTTTGTGTAAGTAAAAGATGCATTTTTACTCACGTATCCTTGTGCGTCCAGAGTGTTGTTGGTGAGTTTGGCCCGGTGGAAGGATATGGTGCGGTTCTGCCAGTGTTCTCCGGTGGCGGGCGAGTCCGGGTGGATGAAGACGCGGTCCGGCAGCCGAGCCTCTGCTCCGCCGACCACCTGCCAGCTGTTGTCTTGAAATCGATAGCGAGAGGAATCGACAGGTACGATGTCTAAAAGAAGAATGTAGCGCAGAGACGGGTTGAGCCCTGACAGCTTCACTCGCAGCTGTGGAAACATTCTCCTGAGGAACAGAGTGGGGACAGAAAAGTTAAAACCATGAAATGTCACCAGACTGACCAAATGTTTCAAACTTAAAGAGGTCTAGATTTCTTTCTGGACTCAGAATGTGCTCACCTGCCCTTCTTGGTGACGATCATCTCAGTACCGACCGTGCTGAACTGTTTCCACAGGGACGCGTTCTCCAGCTCCATTTTGACGTCGCCCTGTGGAGTCCCGGGAGTCTCTGCGGAGGCGGCCGGCGGCTGCAGCAGTCGAGGAGGAAGCCCGCGAGCAGCCATATCACAGGTGGAGGGATACAGCGGCACGTGTGCTGGAGCTTCACGATCTACGAGAGATGGGTGACATCTGCGTGTTAGATTTATTCTCTTAAAAATAAAGGCTTTTTATTGGCATTGACGCTTCCACGAAGAACCTTTAACATCCGTGGAATCTTTCCAGTTCTTCATAGTGGAAAAAGATTCTTTAGATTGTTAAAATGTTCTTCACACTAAAAAAAATGGTTCTTTTAAGAACTGTCCACTGAAAGGTGGTTTGGGGAACCAAAAATGGTTCTTCTATGGCATCACTTGAGAAACACCCTTTTGGATTTTTAAGACCTGGACGCCACATTTCATGAAGTTTCAAAGCATTTAACAACGACTTGATGAGCATTTTATCAGCGAAATGTACACGAAATGTGTTCTAATGCACCTCTTTGCAACAGCAAATATTTAAAACATAGTTCTTCCTAGCACTCATTATACTCCTTAAAAATAAAAGTTTTTGGTTCCATAAAGAAGATTAAACATCTAAAGAATCTTATCATTCTATTCCAGGTTCTTTATAGTGGAAAAGCATCTTTAGATTATTCAAATGTTCTTAACACCTAAGAAAAAAGAAAAGGGCTGTGCACTGAAATGTTCTTTAAGCTAAAATCATTAACAAAAAAATGACATTACTGGAAATGTATATATTTTATTTCAGCTAATTGCTTAAGCATTTCTCATTTCATATAGTTTAACTTGGTCTACTAAAATAACCTAAAACTGCAGGTGAATAAAAATGACAAAAACAGAATTACTAAAAATTTGAACTGAAACTGAAAAGAAAACAGAAAATGCAAAAATCAAAACTCATTCAATACATAATATAAAATGCACTCTAAAATAATACTCATTTGAGGAATCTTAAAATGGCTCTTCTGTGGCATCGCTGTGAAAACTGTGCAGCAGAGTCAAATCTCTGCACGCAACTCCATGCTGACTCCATACTCACTCATCATCTTGAAATCGTGCGCATTTATGCTTTCTCCTGTGGTTGTTCCGTTGATTGCGGTGGAAGATGTGAAGTCTGTCTTACCTCTGTAGTAGCAGTCGCTCAGTCTCTGAGGTCCCAGGGCCAAACTAGGGTACATCTCCACACCCAGCATGTTTCTGATAGATGTGCTTTTGTCCTCGTTTCACTCTTGGGTTTATCAGTATTAACTCAACAGCTTGATCACTGAGCTTTCATAATGGACAAATACTGTTTCAAAGTCTTCTGCTTGTCTGTCCTGCTTCTTAAGACTCTTCCTTTCTGTATCTTCTCTTCTAATGTCTCTGCGTTTGTCTCCTTGTGCTTTATATAGGTGAGCGCACCTTCACACGTTTGCCAAATGGTGAGCTCTTCACACGTCGTCTTCTGTTTCTTCAGGCTCCATCTTTTGGGCCCAGCACTCACTGGCTAAATAAACACGATTTCACAGTGTTTAGCACATCAAACCTAAAACATCAATGTATGTCTGCTCCATCACTGACTGTGGTACTTTCAAATAACTAAACTATAGGAAAAATCCAAAGCCGTTAGTTGCGTTAGCTAGTGTCTGAGCTGACAGGTATCTGTGATTCTCTCAACATCTCTCAAACCCACACAAAAAATAAGAATTATAAATTAGATGCTGCATATAAACAGTAGATCTCTCAGACAGCAAATGGAGGCTCTCACTGAAGTGTTTTATTTCTCAGATGTTTCTCCTGGAAAAAAGGCTCTAATAATTTCATGTGTCTCCTCAAATGTGGCAATTTTATCCAAAGCTACATTATAAAAAAATTGTCCCTAAGGAAATGATAGATAGATAGATAGATTACAGCATTCCAGTAACCCTATAGGACAAGTGGTTTGGAAAATGGATGGATTTTTTAGGGTGGGTTGGTTGGTTATGTTATGTTATGAGAGCGCATGTGAGTGACATGCTCACAAAGGGATTCTCACGGGTCAAACTGCTGACTGCGCGGATGTCGGGTTGATTTTCCTCCCACAATGAGAGGAAAGAGGAAGGTCAAACTGAAAATGTTTTGTGAATGAATGCTAGCTGCATGATGTAACGGCACGGCCGTATATGGACTGTCTGTAGCTCTACCGCTGTCCATGTGTGGATCAGAGTTGACCGGATGAGGAATTCTAGATGTATTGTCAGAGTTTCATTCTCAGCCGGTGGTGAGGGTGGGCGTGCAGGTGAAGGCGTTTGACGGACAGTTTGGTCACTGCTGCAGTTTGTTCTCTAAAGTAAACACACGCTTCAGACACCATCCAGATGTCTTTTAAGAAGCACCACTGGTTAACATATGCTGTGGATGATGCTTGCTGGGCGATGTTAAAAAAACACACACACACTTTTATAAGGCACTGTGTATGTTTGTAGGCCAACCCGTAAGTTCACATCACCCTGCTTCTTCAACAGAAACCCAGTAGGATTTTTCCACTGGCTTTTGGATTATTGCAGAAAATAAGCTCTGTGATCAATACAAGGTTCATCATGATCTTCAGAGCCTAAATACAATCATTAGGCTATAAATGAACTACACCAGCACCTTCTGAAATGCTTCTAGTCTGTATATAAAAACATCTTCCCTGAACGTTTGCGTTAGAATAGTTTACAAAAGCACTATCATAAACACAGTGAAGCTGTGAAAGCGACCAGTGAGTAGATGACTTTACCTTTTTGGAGTGATGACATTTCATGCGCATTTAGACACGTGTTAGTAACTGCCTTTTCTAGATGCTTAAAGTCTGTGTGTTGTAGAATAAAACATGAAAATATTCTAAACTTGTGTGCACCACAGACCTTATTTCAGGCATTTTACCAAAATCCCATTAGGACACCCACTGACTTCAGGACGGTGGAACCGGAAGTGTTCAAATGCAAACTTGTTTCTGGATTTTGGCCTATACGTGAAAACATCATCCCCGCAGCAAGAATCTGCCTGCACACGCTCTGATGTGTGAGTCTGTAGTGTCGGGGCTCAGCGGACTGTTGATGATGTTGTTGTAGTTGTTGTTTGTGTTGTTGATTGTGAGGGGAAGTGGAGGTGTCGTCTCAGAGGGGGGTGGATGTCATTACTGACTACAGCGTGTGTCCGTTTCAGGGTTTATAGTGACTGTGAGGCCTAATGGCAGCTAATGTGTTTATGAGAGCACAGGTGTGTGTGTCGGAGCAACAGTAGCACAACAGACTCAGTCAGGGCGATTTAATATAAGGAAACGTGAACTGTGCCACGATCAAATCCACCTACTGCACCGTACTCTACAATAGATTTTAGAAGTTTAACCTACAGGACAATGTGACACACTCTTGCGCCTATACTTTACTTTTTTTATTTACATTTGACCCAGTTTAAAAGTATTCTTCAAATAAGTTTTAAAAAATTAATTAGTATTAAATCATATTAAATTAGGATTAAGTTGATTTATAATCAATAACTGGTGGAAATTATGTTGAAAACAATTACACTGTTTAACATTTATTACAAAAAAAGAACTTACATTAAATTAAAGTAAAAGATGCTACAGTAAAAACCTGATAATTGGTTAACAATAAGTTACCTAACCATTACGGTGGAAAACTGTAAATTGTTTAACATCACATTATATGTAATTTTACGGTAAAATAATCTAGAATGTACGATTTTTTAAATAAAAACTATACTGAAAGAAAATGAGTGTGGAAAAAAGTTCACTCCAAAATGACTAGTAAATTTCTCAAACAATTACAAAGAATGGCAATTAACAATGAATTAAATGTGAATTTTAAAGTTAGAAAACTAAAATAGTATTTTCTTGTAAAACATAAAACAATAATCATTTACAACTGAATATTTTTTTCAGTGTATGAATTATCTTAAAAGAATTCAAGCACATTTATAAAATTCCCTGCATGACACATCATATATGATTGTTTTATTTAAATCTTTTTTTTTTTTTTTAACAGTATATTGACCAGTAATTTATAGTATCTGGTCCATCTGACCCAGGACCAGTTGCATAAACTGTTTAGACTAGTCTTTAAAAAGTCAGTCGTGTAATTTTGTTTTTCAAGATTGCTCATAAGTGTTTATTTGAATGTGAAAAGTAAGACTGATTACTCCTTGGCTAACTGCTAGTTGGTCAAACTAGTTCTTAAGACACAGTCTTTACATCTGACCAGGTAACTACACTGTAAAAAACTATTTGTTGAGTCAACTTAAAATAATTTGTAACCTGGCTGCCTTAAAATTTTAAGTACATTCAACTCAAAAAAAAGTTTACTCAACTTGAAATGTTAAATTTTACTAAGTGACAACTTAGATATTTGATTTGAATCAACTTAAAAAATTAAGGCAGCTGGGTTACTTACCCATCTGTTAAGTTTAGCAAACAAAAATATCTAAGTTGTTACTTAGTACAACTTAACATTTCAAGTTGACTAAACTTATTTTAGTTGACTGAACTTAAAATTTTAAGGCAGCAGGGTAACACATTATTTTAAGCTGACTCAACAAATTGTGTTTTTTTTATTTTTTACAGTGTACTTTAATGTAAACACAATGAAAGAGATAAACCATATGTGGAGATGTGGAGGCACTGGAGTTTTCAGTAACACTTTATTTTATGGTTTCTTAACTAGTTGCTTATTAGCATGCATATTACTAGAATATTAGCCATTTATTAGTACTAATTAAGCACAGATTAATGCTTTATTCTACATGACCTTATTCTACATCCCTAATCCTGCCTAATACCTAAATTTAACAACTACCTTACTAACTATTAAAAGCCAGCAAATTAGGAATTTATTGAGGGAAAAGTCGTAGTTAATAGGGAATAAGTGTTCCCTATTCTAAAGTGTTACCGAGTTTTCTTATTCTCTCCATGCAGTGCTGTTGCTGTTGCTGTTGCTGTTGCTGTGATGAAATCATCTTCTGATCATGATTGATTGTGCACATGATACTGTTTGGACATTTCATAACAGGTTTTCCTGGATTTTGCCCAAATGCTCAACATGCACCAAATCACCTGATAAAAGTTAGTAAATACACTCAGTTCATATTCTGGTCAAAATGTCTTGTGCTGAATGTTTGGCGAAGGTGTAGTCTTAAAACTTATCTTTAACTCTGCTTACCTAGTTCCACCTTTCAAATGACACAAAGGCTGCGTTCAGCTGTAATAAATGTCATCCATCACGATTTCGCAAAAGCGTTTGGACACACGTCATAATGTAACATTACGACTTGTTGAGACGGGGACTTTTCCAGCCATCATGACATAAACAAAATGGGATATTCCTCTCATGAATTTCCTAGAAAGCGTTTGTCAATCGTTACTCTAAAAGCGCCAGTTATCAGTAAGCAGAAGTGTGGATTTGGTCACGTCAGAAGGTTGAATTCATGTGAATTCTGTCGAATAATCGGAAACTGTGACCGCAGACTACAACAGTTCAGACAAAGGATAAAGGCTGTGCACTCACACCTTTTTAAGATTTCCAATATTAAAGTTTCCCCAACTCAATGGAAGTATGATAAGATAGGAGACTTGATTTTTTTTTTTTTTTTTTTTTAGTTCACAGTTAAAGCCCATTTTTGACCAGTCTGTAGTGTTATGATATCAGTGTGGCCCATAACCACACACCCAGCTCTCATGTGCAATCACATGTTCAGTTAGACAACATGAATACCATAAATCCTGCATGAGATAACACACATATAAAGACAAGTGCGCACGAGCTGCTACGACACAAGACTCGTACTTGCATTCTAGAATCTGTAACTTAATTCTGTCCGGTTCTGAGAGTCATTCTTAGTGTTAGTGAGGGATTAACCGGTTGGTTTTCAGCATGGACGCACTGAGCGGGATCCTTCTCCTGTGTTTGGCTGTTGGAGTTTATGTGGTTTGTTCTCTGTATTTGCTGCACAATCCATTGATTCTTCATAAGAGGAAACGGCTGGAGTTCTACTGCAGACACATCTCACACAGAGGAGGCAAGTGCACTTTTTTCTCTTACTTCGAGCTAAATAACTTGTGACTAATAATACTTAAACCTTACAATTTGTTAAAATCCTGGGTATGATTGATGTGTTACTGATCTAGTTGACTGTAAAAACAGTAAACCTTTAATGTTAATTCTCACTTATTATAAAAAATGATTTTTAAAATGTTATTTAACATGTCATTTAAACATGTTTTTCTCAAAATGTGAATATTATAAACAGCATTTTAATATTTTATGAAGTATTCTTATTGTTTTTTGTGTATATGTATATAAGCTCAGACAGTAGAATGACATTAGCAACACTCAGATCCAGTGTTGGGGAAAGTTACTTTTAAAAGTAATGTGTTACAATATTGCGTTACTCTCTAAAAAAGTAACTAATTATGTTACTTAGTTACTTTTTATGGAAAGTAATGCGTTACTTTACTTTTGCGTTACTTTTTAAATCTGGCCAGGGCTTGCATGTTTGTTTTTAATATAAAAAGTTCTATTTTTGGCAAATGTAAAAGCCTCAAAAGCTTTGAGAAAAGTAAATTCACGTCTGTACAGTAGAGCACAGAAGAAAAAATGTCAACTCTTCAGCAATAGAAAAAAGGAAAACAAATGTTAGATTATCTTGAGTAATTTTTGTTTATTAGTACGGTTGAATTGGATCATCGAAGGTCAGCAGCAAAGACATCAATTAATAAAATGGGATTAAATACATAAAGGATATTTGTGTTATTTAACATATTTAATTATTGCAGGTTTGTGTCATGTGTTTTTATTCATTTTGAGCAATACTGAATCTGTTTTTTTGTGAGATGAATTAATGCATGTTCACATTTATTCTAGAAATAACATCTTACTCCCGATTTCTCTCGATATTGGGACAGAAGAGCTTTTAATCAATAAATGGGGAAAAAAGTAACTCAGATATTTTGTTGTCAGTTAAAAGGTAATATGTTACTTTACCAGTTGGAAAAAGTAATCTGATTACGTAACTTGTGTCTCTTGTAATGTTACCCCCAACACTGCTCAGATCATGGGTTCAATTTTTATCAGAATTTACATGTGTGAACTGATCAAAAATATATAACTTAGATGCAGGAATTCATACAGCATTCATGAAACTTGAAGGTCAAATGAACCTGCTAACATTGTGATTATAATACAGTATAAATGTCATCAGCAGATTCCCCAACACATCAGTGTCAAACATTGCCAGCCATATACGAAAATAAAACCAACAACAAAAAACAGTGTTTCCGACAACTCAAAAATGTGTTTGGTCAGATTGGCCTAAGATGTGATATAAGTGTTCATTTAGACACAAACTGATTCTCTTTACCCACAGGATCTGGAGAGAAGATAGAAAACACGATGGAAGCTTTTACACAGTGAGTTTCTGCTTTGCTCTGTGTGTTTGTCTTCTCTTCTTTCTCGTTTTCTTCACTCTAAGCGTGTGTTATTGTGATGATGACAGCGCCGTGTCTGTGGGCACCGAGATGCTGGAGATGGACTGTCACCTCACGTCGGACGGATACGTCGTCATTTCACACGATAGCAACCTCCTGAGACAAACCGGATATGACAAAACAGTGTCGTCTCTGAGATTCCAGGTAGTTATTTTACCCAGAAAACTTTCACCTCGCTGTGATTTGTGATGGAGTTTGAGTCCTGTTTTGTGTGTTTCAGGATTTGCCTCTCTATAAAGAGCGACTCGAAGTCACGTTTTATGCTGGTAAACACTTTGATACGTTCAGCTCTACACTATCGAACACTTTAGTGAAGCTCTGATTAGTCAAATCTGAAATATGCAATATATTTCCATGTGTTAGGACACTACAGCACAGGAAAGGACAGAAAGTTTGTGTTGCTGGAAGATGTCTTCAAGAACTTTCCCAACATGCCAATGATACTTGAGGTCAAAGAAAACAACGACTTGCTCATCAGAAAAGTAAGATCATTTGTGCAGTATTTACTTAATATAATATTTTTGTTCTGACTGGATCAGCTGTCATTAAATTCATGAATATAAATGCAGATGAAGTGTTTCTGGATCACAGTCCTTTTCTGAATTGTGGTTCTGTTAAAAATGTATCTAGGCTTTCATTTTTTTTTTTTAATTTTTTAAATCCCTCCCTGTTCTAGCTTGCCCTCGTCAAAAAGAAATCAATTTTTGCGTACTTTTAAAAAGAATAATTATTTTGGAAATAATATACTTAAGAAAAAGTGCTTTCAATATTTTAATTTGATGTAATTACAAAGTGCACTTTTTAAAAACGTAGACTAGTGGGTTATTTAGAAGTGAAAGCATTTTTTCATTAAAATGACATTATCTACCAGTCAAGTTACAAATGATAAAAACACAGTCGGACAAATAGTCTGATGAATCATTCATTAAATAAACTCAGTAAATCTAACACATTACACTAAAATTCACAACTAATTGATGTTATATTTAGTGGTGAACATGGTAAGAATTTGCACGTAAAACACTTTTTCCGTGAGGTTTGTTCGCGAGTCCCTCAAAGCGGTTGCTGAATCCACACCAGACTCGCTGTCATTACTTTCAGTGCTGTTGTTTATTTAGTTCTTCTTCTACGTGTTGAAATCAATCTGGACCGGTCAAAATGAAATGAACAATGTGGTTTGACGTTTATGTTGCTGTAGGTCTCTGGTCTTGTGAAGCAGTATCACAGAGAAAGCATTACGGTTTGGGCTTCGGAGGAGTCTGGTGTTATGGCGAAATGCAATAAGCAGGTACAGTTCAGTGTCCCTGTAGAGGATCATTGATGCCCTAATAAAACAAAATCCAATCCTTGTAAGAGATCTTTGTCTTATCTTATGCATTGCGTGTGTGTGTGTGTGTGCAGAACCCGTCCATGCCCTATATGTTCACCATGAGGCGTGGAGCTCTGCTTTTATTGCTCTTCTACACTGGGCTGCTTCCCTTCGTTCCTCTGGGTGAAAGTCTGCTGTTCTTCTACCTGCCCACGATTATCAACAGGTCAGTCAGTAACCTACCCGTACATTTAAATGTGAGGAGGACTGAAGTTCAGTAACCATACAAGCTTTTTAAAACCTTGTGAGAGATACTGGACGGTGACACGTAAAATCCTCAGATATGTTTTTATGGAAACATTTTACAGTAAGGGTACGTTTGTTAACATTAGATAACTACATCAGTTCTAAAGCTTCTGTTCATTATTAGTTATTTTCAACATTTCCTAATACATGATTAAAATCCAAATTTGTATTAGGTTGATTTATAATGACCCTGAGCTAACATGAACTGAAAACAACTAACATTCACAAAGAATTATAAATGCTGTTATTTTATGCATTACTATTTCTACAGTTATAAATGCAAATGTATTGCTCATTGTTAGTAAATGTTAGTAAGCTGTACTTCCATCCACTGGATTTAACTACTACTAATCTAGTTCGGTGTGATTTTTCAGGACGTATATTCCAGAAGAAGCCATTCTGAAGAAAAGATTTGTGGTGTATCTGCTACAGAAGTAAGTCACATTCATCTGCTGTCAAATCTCCTCTCGCTTCTGTAACGTGTGACCGACTGTGTTTATTGATGCTTTGCTCAGGTTGACCATGCGAAAATCACTGTTTGAACACTTGACCAAGAGGGGCCTGCAGGTGAATACGTGACTGTCCTCATTTGTGTAAAGCTAACAACGGTTCCGATCCGAGCAAACCCGTTAATTTCATCTCATTCTGCCGTCTCAGGTGCAGCTGTTTGTGTGTAACGAGGAGAGCGATATGAAAGCTGCGTTTGACGTCGGAGCTACAGGCGTTATGACCGACTATCCGACCGTCCTGACCAACTACATCAACAAACACCCTCCACCTCCACCTCCACCAGTCTATTAGTTACTTCAAAGGGAACCGTAAACACTGTTTTGCCAATAGATAAGGTTACACTTCATTTTGATAGTCCACTTTAGACATTTACTAACTGTAAGTAACTTTGCAACTACATGTCAACTACCTCTCATTAGAGTATTAGTAGACTGTTATGGTTAGGGGTGGTAGAATAAGTTGATGTGTACTTCTAAAATGACTTATAGTGAGTTGAGTTGGGGTCCATCAAAATAAAGAGTTAGCAGATATTACACTGACGGTCTAATGACTAGTACTTGACGTACTTAGCAGTGTTGGGGGTAACGCACATAAGTAATGCGAGTTATGCAATCAGATTACTTTTTTTCAAGTAACTAGTTAAGAATGCATTACTTTTAAATTTACAAGAAAATATCTGAGTTAGTTTTTCAAAGTAGTAACCCCAGTGACTTTGATTCCCCACGTACCGACCGACGCGTCTCGTGTCGAGAGAAATCAGGAGTAAGTGCACAGACGGACACTTGTCCTTCAGTCTGAGGATCATTCAGTTCACTGTTTGTGTGAAAGTACCTTTCAAAAAAGCTGAAATGCAGCTTTTGGCTTTTTTGTTATCAAAAAAATAAGTAAGCTCAGCCCAGGTGACAAAAAGTAACACAAAGGCAATGTAACGCATTCATTTCCATAAAAAGTAAGTAACGCAATGTTACTTTTTGATGGAGTGATGCATTACTTTTAAGAGTAACTTCCCTCAACACTGGTAGTTAGTTATAGTTAGTAAAATGTCTGAAGTGGATGGTCAAAGTAAAATGTTACCATAGACAATTAAAACTATGTAATAATATTTAAATTAATCTTTTGTTTCAGTGCACTTATTGTTATATACACTGTTTATTTTACATTGTCCTTGTATTTAAATGTATTTTTAATAAAACAAATAAATAAAACATATAATTACATGTGTAATTATTTTTTATAATTACACCATTGACCCTATATCTACCTTTAACCTCTTAAACACTAACCCTGATCCGGTCTTAACCATATCCCTCATCTATAGACCATTTCGTCAGATGTAAACATACTGGTCCCGATACACTTCCTGTTTCTTTTTTTTTTTTTACTTTACACAAACATCACAAAAAATACAACCAACATAACATTTGACTGGATGAAAATGTTACATTAGCACCTTTAAGATGTATCTGTAGATGTGAAATAAAAAACCAAAAAACAGGAAGTGCTTCTGGACCAGTGTTGTTTACATCTAGCGAAATGGTCTATACCTCCACAGCTGACAACACAAACACTATATGTGTATCTAATGATTCATTTTTTGACATAACACAGTAGTTAAAGACACGTAATATAAAGCAGGACCAAATAAACATGAAACAAATATGCAATGTTTTTCTAGGAAAGTTTATTTTTCTTTTTTTATATAGGTCAATGTTACTTTTACATTTACAATCTTAAAGGGACAGATCACCCAAAAATGAGAATTCTGTCATCATTTACTCCCCCTCAAGTTGCTCCAAACCTGCATGTGTTTCTTTCCTCTGCTGAACAGAAAAGATATTCAGAAGAATGTAGGTAATCAGTCACTGGTCCTCATTCATTTCTATAGTATAGATAATAATACAATGTGAGTCAATGGGGACCAGAAAGTGTTTGGTGACAACACTCTTCAAAATATCTTTTATGTTCAACAGAAGAAAGAAATTCATACAGATTGGACTAACTTGAGGGTGAGTAAATGATGACAATTTGCATTTTTGGGTGAACTGTCTCTTTAAGGTCCGATGATGAATATTATTTGCGATACATCCACATATTCAGTCTACGTGTGCGACGGGGCGAGATCAGACCACCTGCAGCGGATCTCGGTCTCGTTGGGAGATCGCTACAGTAACCGTGTCGCCCAGTCGCGCGGTCAGTCTCTGTCTGAATACGGTCAGGAATCCTCTCTCGCTGTTGCTGTGGTCACTGAGAATCACACTCGTACCCGCAGAAACCGCATCCAGAACCTCATGATGGGACATCTCACCTGAACACCGGGAAATAAGCTTGGCATGTTTCTGCATTTCTGTACTGGGTGAACTTTTGTTTTGTTTTTGGTGTTTGTGACGTACCGGTGATGTAGAGGTCTGCTTTCACTCCCTGTATGACAGAAGCTCCAGATCCTGCACACACTGCAACCGTCTTCACCAGAGACTCTAGGACAGCACAGAAACGCAGAGAGTGACGTCATTTCCAGGTGACAATAATCACACGCATCACATTCGCGGTTTCAGCCGTTCAGCCGCTGTAGGTAAATAAACTAGAAGAACGACAAAGTGCTCTCTCTCGTACCTAATGTCTGCTGCTCCCCCAGAGCCAGTCTCAGATGAGGCAAACCCAAGTGAGTCTTCATTCTCTGAACGGCTGTAGAAACAGACACCGGCTCATCCAGAACACTGAGTCGCCCCTGACCGCAACCCAGCAGAGGAGGCTACAGTACAGAAACAGAGAAAACACGTAATCAAACTCTCCTCAAGAACAAATGTGAGGCAGACAAAACTAAAATGCACAAGTTATAATTATAAACTTCAACTAAAAGGCATTATTTACTAGCAAAAACAATTTTAATGTTCAAAATACATGAAATGTAATGGACATTTTGTTATAGTTCGTGTCATGTGCTCTGAGGCTCCGCCTCTTAATTATGCAGCTCCGCCTACATCTAACTAATGTGATCATCAGTGGACACGATTCAGCTGTTCATCCCTCTACCCTAAAGTTTAATGCAGTTATAAATGGAATAATATTATGGGTTTTTTGTTGGCTGTTTTTAGTGCAAACACAAGCATTTTGTGTTAACAGTTGTTCAAGTTTGTGCTATTTGTGACGTGCAGCGTTCAAATGTTTGCGGCTGATGAGTTTTTTAAAATGGTTTTTGAAAGAAGTCTCTTCTGCTCACCAAGGCTGTATTTATTTGATCAAAAATACAAAAAACATCTGTGATTTTGTGAAATAATATCACAATGTAGAACAGCTGTTTTCTGTGTGAATATCTGTTAAACTGTAATTTATTTCTGTGATGCGCAGCTGAATTTTCAGCATCATTACTCCAGTCTTCAGTGTCACATGATCCTTCAGGAATCATTCTAATATGCTGATTTGCTGCTCAACAAACATTTCTGATTATTAGCAATGTTGTGGAAACCAGAGAGTTCAAAAGAACAGCATTTATTTGAAGCAGAAGTCTTTTCACATTATCTCATCTCATCTGAACAATTGAAGGCATTTTTTCACAATAAAAGTATTAATTTCCTTAAAAAATGTTACTGCCAGATCAGAGATCATAAGCTGTAGAGAGGAGGGACTCACCTGCTGGACCTGTGTGATGTTGAGGGATCTGCTGGCGTGTGAATCTGACAGGAGAATCTGTGCAGCAGCGGTCAGTGCTGAACTAAGACAGGTGAGATTGACCTGCTGCCCTCCACTCTCACTTCTGTAGATCAGTATGGAGCAGCGTTTGAATGTATACCAGTGTATTAATGCACATCACTGTAGCCAAATGCCCACGTACCTCACTGTGGAGCACTGAAAGGTTTCACCGGCGTCAATGTGTCTCAGCTGCTCCAAAAGACGGTTTAGTTGTTCATCATTCATGCAGGAGAACTCAAGCCTGTGTTTGTGCGGGCCGCTACAGTGAGCTTGATTTAATACCGACACTTTCCCACTTCCTGTGAATAGAGTAGCAATTACAAATATCCGACTCTTTTGAGCAAGAGTTGAAAGAGAAATGTGTGTTCTTACCCATTCCTGCAACCAGCCAGTCGTTAACGCCGCCTTCGACGCTGTCCCACGAAGTGTGCGGGGAGAAAACGGCGACGCCGGCCTCCACCGCTCTGACGGCCAGACGCTGCTTCCAGTCCTTCTGCAGCAGACGCTTGAAAGGCCGAAAGAGCGGCGGGTGATACGACACTATGAGGTCGCAGCTCATCGCCACCGCTTCGTCCATGACGGCCGCGGTCAGGTCGTTGGTTAGCAGGATCGTTTCGATTGGACGGGGTTCGCTGGGCTCCACCAACAGGCCCACGTTATCCCACGATTCGGCCAGCGACAGCGGAGCGAGCTGCTCCAGAACCTCCAGCACTCCCTTCAGATCCATGTGAGCCGCAGGACGGGCGGAATCAGACGGGAGACGGACCGCTCTAGCAGCCCCGAGTACGGGAGGACCGGACGCTGAGAGAACGGGGTGATGGGAAGACAAGCGACGTGAAGTCGAAAGATGTGCACTAGAGAAACACGTGCCGGTTCTGCAGGAGACGCTACGGCTGAGCGCGATGGAGCCCGAACGGAGAAGTCTTCCAGAAAACCCCCTGCATCTGCTGAACATGAGGAGGGAAAAATCTGCAAAAGAGATACATCTCACGTTCAGAAACAGACTTCAAAAACCAAACACGCAATGTGCCGATCACACTAACGTATGCAAGCTCTCAAAGACAGAAGACGTCGAAAAACACACCTACAAACCTAAAATAATCATAGAGAATTCACTCAGACGTTGCCTATAGAATTACCTTAATAAAACTAAATGAACATCCTGATCTGTTTTAATAAAATTAATCAATTGTAATTGTATATTATTAAAAAATAAATTGTATTTTTGAAATTAATAAATGTTATTAATAAAAATCAATAAATTAATAAATATTTTAACTGAATAAATTAATAATACAATCAACTAGAATTACCTAAATTAAATATAATTAGCTAATGAAATTCTAATTTCTTTCTAAAAAAAGAAAATAAAATAATCAGTCTGTTGTTACACATAAACCTGAAAAAGCATGTGAGATAATAAGATGCATATGTCTGTCATTTGAATGCCTCCTATAAATAATGATTTATAAACTAAAAAAAAAATGGCCTAAATTAATTTACATGAAACGAGCAGTCATTGTTTTCAATGGGTATTTCAGTCACGTCCCCACTTCTATAAATAAAGCACATCTGATCATCTGTCATGCAGGTTGAGCTCGTCACTGCCACCATCAGGTCACACGCGACAGGA
Source organism: Labeo rohita (assembly GCF_022985175.1). Classification (NCBI taxonomy): domain Eukaryota; kingdom Metazoa; phylum Chordata; class Actinopteri; order Cypriniformes; family Cyprinidae; genus Labeo; species Labeo rohita. Next base: position 31,158,119 of record NC_066880.1, on the reverse strand, counting down.
ACAAACAACACTGTCGGATCAACCGCGCTGCACTGAACTCTAGAAAACACGTCCGAAGAATCGACACCGCTCCACACATCCAGATTACTCTAAGATAATTAAACAACTTCTTGTAATACACACGTTACATTAAAAACTCACTGGAAATCAACTTCCACGTGCGAACGGAAGCACCAGCAGCTCACAGTCGATACAACACAAGGACGTAATATTGCGTAACACGTCATTTCCGTTCAGCCGCATTTAACTCTTGTTTTTGTAGTTTTTTTTAATGAACACTGAGCGCATCTTGCAGGGAAAAAAAAGGAGAAAAGAGACAAAAATAGCAGTTATAAAAGGTTGTCGACTGATAATAAATGTTGTAATATTCATGTGATAAGACAAGACATTTCAGATTTTATTTTTAATATATAGAGAGAGAATTTTTCATTTTATATTTTTTCATGTTATATGCTATGGTTTTGCTGGTTTACTTACATGATTAAATTCAAGATTAAATTAAATGATCAGAATAACTGGAACTAATAAGAGTTTGATCGCTCACTCCGTGTTACAGATCTCTGTGGGTCATATTATCTGTGTTATGCGGTTGAGATTCTTGTTTTCTCACACATAACCGATAAATTACTGGAAATGCATGTGACATTTGTGGAATTATGACTTAAAAAACACAGAGTTATGAAAAAGCTGATTGGAGTCAGAGGTCACGGTGATCCCGATCGAGCCGTAATGCTGCGCTATCGTGAACGAGAGAGATTTATGAGGATAAAACATCCTGTCATGATGTTTGAGGGATAAAACTGAAATGATGGGCCAGAGGCCATATTCATGACATCATTCCCTGTCCTGTCTCCCTATTAAACATCCTCATGTTTATCTATCAGACATCTCTCTCATGATCCGCATGTGGAGATCGATTCTTTGTCTCTTTGTTCCCGACGACAGAGAATCTCACAGACTGAGTCCAGTGTGAAGTTTGCGAGGCGTGTCGGACTGCAGACGAGGCCAGTGCGTGTTATGTAAGACTTTAATCAAGCACTTTTGGGGCGTGGATGTCGGCCCGAAGCGTGTGCTGAGCGGGACAGATGTGCCGTGTAATGCCGTGTGTGAGGGAATAGGGGTGTTCGTTTACTTTGGGTAATTTGCGGCCTAAGCCCTCCAATCCCAGCTGTCGAGAAACACAGCGGGCGCTGTTGTTGTGCAGAGGAGGATTCTGGATACGCGTGTCGGGTCAAACCGAGCTCTGCCGGGACAGAACCGCGCGCCGAGCGAGACGACGTGTACCCTAAACATTCACGCGCTCAAGCGATATGTGTGTGTCGCCTTTTCTGCCGTCAAAAACTAAAACCAAATGCCTCAAACAGTCCCACCAGGATTTCACAATTATTCGTATTTATATATTTATTCATTTGCTCAAAATGAATAAGTGAATGATTTTTCTCCTTTTCTTTTGTTGTTTGATTCATGTTAATGACTCAAACGTCAGGAGGTTTATCAGGCAGATATATTGACGTACATCAGATTTTCTCCCAACTGTTTACATTCATTTAAGACATGAATGAATATGTTTTGACATCAAGCACATCCGCTGCTTTTTCTCATTTATGCATGTTTCTTTATCACACGAACATCAAGTAGTATTGTGCTTTTTGCCATAATTTCCCAGTTAAACAGCAAATATTTAGTTGATTTTGCACTCTGTTTGATGATCACTGAATTGTGAAAACTACAGGGATCTAAACAACTAATTCGTGTCATATATAAGTCTCCTTGAGGTCTCCTTCGTGGAAGCCATTTTTGCCATGAAAAATATTTAAAAAGTAATCGCAAATTTTATCTCATGCTGAAGTTTGATTTGTGAACTATAAAGATTTGTGAGATCAAAAGTCATAATTACTTTTCATCTGTTTTATTTTGTTGCAAGAAAAAAAGTGAGGCAGAATTCAGAGTTCACATCTTGCAATTCACAATTCTGAACAAAAACAGTCTGAAATGTTTCAGTTCTCTTTCTTATTTTATTTCTATTCTGTGGCCAGAATGGCTGTGATCAGGCACGTCCTGCACTTTATTTTCTCATGTACAGATGTTTCTTTATCAGACTAACATGTTCCTAACTGTAGGTAGCACTACATGTTTTGCTGTTATTCTGCATTTAAACAGCAAATTAGGCAGAAAAAGTGACATTTGGTTAATTTTGCGTTGTGTTCTGTGATCAGTGAATCACAAAAAACTGCAGGGACTATCTAAACGACTATTCTGTGTCATATGTAGGTCTCCGTGAGGTCTCCTTCCCTGTCCAGGACCCTCACAGGACAGACAGCAGCACAACGACAGCAGGAAAGTGACTTTACACGCACAGTAACAGAGATGAGCACATATCCTGAGATCACGTCCCTGGTATTTCTGGTCTGTGTATTTTAAGCACACTATCTTCAGATTTCTGCCTTACTTTTTTAGGATTTTCTTAAATGTCAAGCTGTAAAGCTGCAGTTTAGCTCACTTACACAACAGAGCCAAAGTTTAGTCATGTCTCGTGTCTCGTGCACGACCCGATTCGATTTCACCTCTTAAACTCCAGTATGACTCGATGACTCTCATCCTTCATTGATCCGCTCTTTACTTCTCTCATTCTCTCTTTATTCACTCTCTCTCCCTCTCTGAGCCCTAGTACAGTCTGATCCAGGATGTTTTGGGATTTCGTAGCATTTGTTAATGACGCGGCGTCCTCTCTTCCCTCGTGTTGTCTGATTCTCATGAGCTCTGTCGTTCTGGGTTTAGTTTATTTCAACTTTCCTCGAGGTCTCTGTTGAAGTCCTTCCTCTCACCTTGTTTTAGTTTGATGTTTTGGGCTGGTAAGATTGAGTGATGGTGATTAGTGACTCGCTCGGGCAGATTAATCACGATCGTATGTGAGATTACAGTGTCAGATATCTGTGCACACTTGGCAGATCTCCAGCAGTAACAGATCCAAAATCTATCGGCTTTGTCAGTGGATAATATGCACTTCTTATTGTAGAGAAACGTTTACTGTTCTAGTTTTGTTATGAATTGCATTGTTTTACTCCAGATAATATCTTATAGTTTTGAAATTATTCTTATAGTGTTGAAATTTATTTTTTATAGTTATGGAATTTGATTTCATATTATTATTATTGTTATTATTATTAATAATATTTATAAGTAATGTCTAAAAAGTGTTCATTTAATATTTAGCTATTTTGTAATTAACATTTGCATTCTTTGACTCCAGATAATTTCTTAAATTTTCATTTTTATTCTGATAGTCTCTTTAAAAAAACAACAACAATTCAACAAGTAAATCAGTATTCACCATAAGTGTGTGCATCAGTGCATTGATGTGCTCATGCCATTTCAAACACGTGTCTCATGCTGTTCTTTTTTTTTTTCAGTATATAATTTGCTCATAAACCATCCAAAATCTTTCAGTGTCTCTCAGTCCATCATCCCTCCATTATCCCTCTTAATCTTCCAAAGAAAGTTTCTCTTAAGTGATTTCTCGTCTTCACCATCTGTTCTCTGCAGCGGCCCGGTACAGATTACACGGCCTGTTCAGATTTTATTCTTTTCTGAGAATCAGCAGATTAATGGAGATATTTAGTTACTGGAAGTCTGCAGGATCTAGCATCATTCATAAAAGTGCTGTTGTTGAGGGTGAGGAGCAGAGCTCAGTTCATCTGAAGGTCCCGGTCATAAAGAGATCAGGAGACCGAACCCAGATCAGCAGGACCACAGACGTTTGACTCTATGACTCTAAACCTCTATATAGACAAACTTTGGAAACCAGATTTTTGTGTACTTACATTAAAGGCCCGGTTATGCCAAGCATCTTCAGCTGAAGCTGTAATAATAGGATTCTGGCGAAATAGATCTGGAGAACATCAAAGGTTTCAATTTACAGCATGTTTTTGCAGAATGGAGCGAAGGAGCCGATCACAGACTTTTGTCTGTTGAGTTCTGGGACGCAGCGGCCAATCAGAGGCGTTTACGCTGCTCAGAATCCACTCACCGCTACAACACCAGAGTCTGAGCTCTTCACACTGATGAATCTTATTATCACAACAAACAAAGCGTAAACACAGCGTAATTAAGAGATGCGTTATGCGGTGTATATCTCAGTTGATTACGGACCTTTGTGAGTTTGTGCGATTAACTCATTAACTTGCAACGATTGACACGATAACCGCACGTGATGATAACCACAGCAAAAGACGGAACAGAAATGTCAAAATAGATGAAAAGCACCTTAATCGCTTCAGAAAAACCCTCAGTGATTCCGGAACCGAACCAAAAAGAAAGACATCACTCTGTGTCATTTATTTCCTAATTTTGTATTTTATTGAGCAAATATCTATTAAAAATAATGTAAAGACAGAAGCGTTATACTATTAGACTTGCATTTATAATTTCACAGAAATATTGCACCTCTGATTCTCAGATCAGTAGCTCCGTTTGCATCGAAAGCCTGAGATTTTTGCATAGTTTGTGGGGAATCGCTATGATATTAACGGATACGCGGGTGTGTTTAATGGGTCTGCAGCATCCGGTGAGATGATTTCCTCAGCAGCTTGACAACATCCTCACAAATTCTGCAAGAGAAACAGCAGATCAGCACTTCACGCTTGAATGTGTAGGAAGTGTGAGTATCGATTTGTCAGGCACTGAACGTTTGTCTCACCTTCGAAATCTACCGTACCGTCGCCGTTATTGTCCGCCTCTTGGACGACGGCGTCGATCTCTCGGTGGTTCATGTGTTCTCCCAGTAATTTACTCATGGCGCACCTCAGCTCCTCCGTAGTGATCGAGCCATCGCCGTCCATATCAAACTGAAGACGAGAAAAGAGAAGCGAGTTGATGTGAAAATACTGTAAATGAGATTCCGTTATCTCTGGTTGTATCTCTGGTGCTGTTTTTGCGTGCCGCCCGTGACCCGAACCCCGTACCGGGGTCACAAGCCGCCCGCTGACAGTCACTGATGGAGCAAACGGAGTTCATTAAGAGCTTCATCCTGTCCTCCACCATCATGCTGTGTTAACAGCTCAGACGGGCTCCATCACAGCAGCTGAGAGTTTCACCGCCTTCTGTTTGTCTGAATCCACACGACGCCAAGTAATCTTAACAGACACATGTTTGAGTTTGTCTTCTCACCTCCTTGAAAGCGTCTCGCAGCTCCTTCACTCCGATCATGCCGGCGGTTTCAGCCAAAAGCTTTGGGGCCATTAACTCCACAAAGTCTTCAAAGTCCACCCTTCCTCCCACTGAGAGACGCAGAACAACAAAAACCTTTCTTTACTTTTACTTCACTTGTTTGCACTGTAAACACAACAATCGTGCCAACAAACTACATATATGTACATGGCACGTACGGTTCATGTTGATGTTCTGGCCCAGCTCGATCAGCTCCATCTCGGTTGGCATATAACCCATCGTCCTCATCAGGTTTCCCAGGTCCTTACAGCTAATTAGACCGTCCTTATCTTTATCAAATTCATTAAATGCCTCTCTCAGCTCTGAGAACAAACAAACATTCATCAAGGTACAGATAATCAGCACATTTTACATTGCAGTTATCATAATCAAATGATCATAAACCTAATGCCATAAAATGATGGGATGATTTGTTAAAATAAATAAACAAATACTACACAATGTCCGCTGATATTCATTGTCATACAGTTGTTACTCCGAAATACTCCCAAAGCGTGTCAAAATGTCTGTAAAACTACGTTTGTGTAAATGAAACGAGTCCATGGTTTTAACAGTATCCGTGATCTCTGTGAATGGTTGCATGGTTCAGTCTAATCTTTGGCATTAGTGGAGCTCATATCCAGATATCACAGCTGACAGGTGTGTTTACCTTCAATTTCATCATCTGCCAATTCTCTGTCCTGCAAAACCAAAAAGACAGGTTAAGCCTCTCAAACGTGATTGGTGTCGTCTGCGCGTCGGTGTCTGTTTGGGGGTTTCTAGATTAATCTAAAGGCCCGTTTTAGCCCATTTTGATAATGGCGAGAACGCTTTTAAAGCCGTCACAGAGCATTGTCGTTTATCCCGTTAAGCAGACGGCGCTCGATGGCACGTTCCTCCCGATTTCATGCGAACTGGAGGGTTTATGGCTGAATGTGACTAAGGCTTTAGCGTGATGACAGATTAAACCTCCTCCTGATTTACTGAGACTGAATGCGATTATGTGTCTGCTGAATCAGGCCAAACACGGACAATAAAGTAATACAACACAAATCCATTAATGACAGTTTTCTGATTGCACAGCATTTCCGTTTCTCTCATATTTACACTTTTCAATTAAATTATAAAACTAAACAAATAAAAAAAAACGTGATAAAACTACCAAAAAATACATTTAAAATTGTAATTATGATGTATTTTTTACATTTGAAGTAAATAACCTAAAATATTATATTATTTAAATAATAAATTAATAAGAATAAATGATATTAAACATAATTAGTCTTGACTGTTCATAAAATGGGCTGATATAAATACTACAGCTATCCATTAATGACAATTTTATAATTGCACAGCCCCCCCACCCATATTTAGTTTTATTATAAAACTAAACTAATAAAAAATAAGAAACATAATTTGACCGTTAAAAAATAATTACAAATATTTTAAACAATATAATTCTTTTATCATTTTAATACTTTATAATTTGTCTCAGCTGTTCATAAAATGGAATAATGTTATAAAGTAATACAACACAAATCCATTAATTACAATCGTCTAATTGCACATTTCAATTTTTCTCACATTTAGACATTTGTTTAATAATGAAACCAAACGAACAAAAAATGGATAAATAAATAAAAACGTATTTAAATAAATTAATGTTAATAAAATAAATGAATTCAAATTAAATAAAAAAATACAAATAATTTTCTATAAACATAATTTGTTAACTGTGTTCATAAAATGTGATGACATTACAAAATAACACAACACAAATTCATGAATGACATTTTTCAGTTGTTTTAGACCATTTTAACTTTTGTTTAATAATAAAACTAATTAAAAAAACCACAAAAATAAAAACGAACAATTCTGTTTTCATTTAAAATGATAATTTTGTATTTAAAAATGGTCCTTTTTTTCCCCTATAAACAAATAATTTGTCTTGACTGTGTGTATAAAATGGAACAATGTTAAAGTAGTAAATACTCCAGGAATCTTAAATTCTTATTCTGAACTTCTTAAGTGACTGTAACACAAAGTATTTAGTATACTTACAATTTTTGCTCCCCGTAAGAAGATGCATGCAGTCATATCTGTGAGTGTTCAGACGCAGCTGTCTGTGAGCGACGTGAGTCCAAAGCTGCCGTTACCGCCGAGGATTTACAACACCCTGCAACTTTAATGCGTTTAATGCATAAGTACATATAGCAGATGTGCTTGAATTACAGATTTATGAAACAAAACAGTTTTATTAGTTTTACAGTTTTATATACTGTAGTTTATTCATCCGTTCATTATACATTAAATGCATTCCAGTTAGAGTAAGGGTTTATACTGTTCTGAATGGTGAATGATAATAGTTATATGTGTAAAATGTGCTTACCCTCAGTCTGGAGTCAAACTCATCAAAGTGGTTTTTATCTGTCGGTCGTCTCTTCGGTCTCGTCCCGGTGTCCGGTGGCCTCTGATCGTCTGTGTCTGCTGGTGAGGGTTTTGTAGGCTGTGTGTGTGTGTGTGTGTGTGTGTGTGTGTGTGTGAGGGAGGGGTGAGACTGACATCAATCTGAACACTGACAGCATGATCTGATCAACAATCACCGGAAATAAAGCAAATGAGCTGCTCCACTTTCCTTCACGTTTCTCTACAAATCCATATCCTGTTCAATTCAATTAATAAAGTACAAAAAAAACAGCAGCAGCTGGGATTTCACAGAAATTCACTGTAAATCATACAGTGTCAATGTCGCAGGCATTTACAGTTCATGTCACTGATCCCAGGGTTATTACTGTTAACAAACAAATAAAACCAAAAACCTTTTTGTTACTTTGGTTTTCATTACTCATTACAAAATGAAATACGCCAAAATAAAATATCTAAAAATAAACATATTTTATTTCAGCAACATTTCACATTTTCACTGTATGTACTAAAATGAATAAACCTAAATAACTAAAACTGTATAAAAACTATACAGACATAGAAGAAAGAATAAAATGACAAAACACAGTGAAATTACTTAAAACTGTAAAAAATTCAGAAAATATAAATGCTAATTAAAAAATCTGAACTACAATAACACTGACTGATACAATTTTAGCATAAACCTAAAGTTTGTATTTTAAATTTACTCTTAACCAACAAAATATAATAAAAAGTTCAATTATGAATTGAACTGAACTGAATCTTAATTATGAAATAATAAATATAAAGTTTTAATGATCTAAACAGATCCAACAGTCTTTTTTCAGGTCGGTGTCTGTGCTGGTTATCAGTGAAGAGCAGGTCTGAGATACGATACACAAAATATAACCACAAATTATATGCACATACAAACAGTGAAGTAAACATTAACTACATAAAAGAGATGACCAGTAATGAGCACGTCTGATAACAAAAGTCAACAGAATTATTTAAACGGAGTCATAAGAAACATATTTATATTAATATAATCAAATGTAATGCATCACACTGGGACTCCTTTTACAGTTTTTTAGTATAAATGATGACACTTTGTACACTTTTTGTTGCGATATCTTATACTGAAAGATTATATCTCATTAAATTCAATGTAATCTTTTACTGTAATGAACAGGTTATTTCTGTTTTAGGAATCTGTGCCTCACAGAGAGGTTATGGAAAATGTGTAGTTCTTTAATATAATAAACACAATGTTATGACTGCAAAACTGTATTTAACATTTTTAATTTCTTCTTTAACACATGCTGTTTCATTTGCATCTTCCACATTCACACTAATAAGATCTGAATGAAGCCGTCTGCTGTTTGTACAGGAGAGCAGATTCATAACACCATATGCCAAACCCTTTCCATCAACCGAACAGAAATTTCTCGGAAAAATCCATGTTTCAGAAGTGTCACAGAGTTTAATGGTGTGATCACCTACAGACATTACACTTATCGTCATGATTTCACACAAAACGACGCTGATATAAATCTATAGATCGCATAAGGAGTCTCGAGTACAGTTCAACATGTCTTACGGGATTGTTATTAACCTTCTGTGTCGTGCCGGCATTGTTTTTCACCAGATTCATGACCTTTAACTATTTATCTCGTTGCTGTTACATAAATGTTTGGTTTCATCCTACAAATTGTACCCAAATTTCCCAAATCTGTTTGCATAAGGGATTAGGTCTGAAGCTTCGGCCTTGGGCAACTTAATACAGATTTGATTATTATTTATTTATGTTTTTTTGGCTGGGGAGCGATGCCAGAAACGCTTACGTAAGGAGAAAGCGAGGGGCGAGAGGCTGATGTCGAGGTGTCGCGCTGACCCGGGACCGGGTTCAAAGAGAAGGTGAGGAGATGAGGACGTTAAAATAAGCGAGGATAAGACGGATGAAAGGCATCACATTTCATAAACGGATAAACAGATCAGAGACAGATGGGGTCATGTTACGTCCTGCTTTAATGGCATCCAGTGGCACTTTATTTCTGTTTTTAGAAGGATCTTTGTTTTAGAAATTATAGCTATAATAATTATAGCTAATGTTTCTTCACATTACAACGAATTTCAGTTATATTCTGTTTGTGTGTTGTTGTTTTTTTTTAAATATTTATCATGTTTTGAAGAGCATTTTATATGACGTTATGCATCGGGTTTTTGCATGTGATCATGCACATGATGAAAACTGAAAAATCATAGACGTGTTAACTCTTGTGTGTCATCATTCAGTGTAGACTGCAGTTACTATAACTCCATAACACACGTCTCTAAAGTTTCATCGGTTAACTTTCAGTGTCTCATATTTACATGCCTTTATATTTTAGCTATGGTTTATTTTCACTAAACATGCTAGAACCTGCAAACAAAAATATAAGTACTTGGGGTTTGCTAAAATTACTTCTTGTTTAAAACAGACATGCATCTTCTGCGGACCTGAAAAAAGGCCTATTATTAGCTAATGTGATGATGTTTGATCAGCAAAGGTGTGGAAAAAGAGTTTTTAATCAGGATTAGGCATAAAATTATGGCTTCGGGATCATTCTATATGAAAATGGGCTGAGATTGAGAATTGAACAAATAGTTGTATCCGGCTCAAATGAAGACAAGAATCATGTATTTCTGGCAGTTTTTCTGCTGATTAAGGGAGAACACAAGACGTCTTTGCCCTGTGGGTGTCAAAAGCAAAAATGTTAGGAAACGCATCACGTTTTGTGAGAAAGTGTGTCGTAAACAAACAGACACAGTGTTGGGAATCAGCAGCCCAAAATGAGTAAGAAACTAGAATCTGATTTCATTGAGGGTGCTGTAATCATTATTATTCAAAGCCAAGTCAAATATATCAGGTGATGCAGTGGTACATGTACATTTTTGTACGGTGGAACTATTACCAGTTTAGTCGTGTTGAGTATAACACTGGTGTATCTGACTACAGGTGTACAGTCATTCTCACAATGACACACAGTATTTTTTTATTTATTTTATTTTAGTAATAAATGGTCTAAAGCTGTCAGTGGGGTGGAGCCTTCAGAAGGTATTAACATGTGCCATGATTTATACAGTGACTAATAATCACAACAGCTGAGCAACAAATAACAGCATGTGACAGAAACCTACTGAACTATTAATTATTTTCCACCAAAACTGAAATAATATAATGCTCATATAAAGAGACACAAACATTATAGTGATGTTTCTCTGATGACTCTGCCTCCTTCTTTCTGTCCACAACTCGCCGCTAGAAGAGCGCAGCTTGAGCTTGTACTGTAATGAAATGCGTATTTAGAGAACATTACAAACCCTTAATTTGCACTTCAGCCGCACTTCCGGCTTCCGGTCGGCTCCCGCCCCGCTCCGCCATCATGAAGTCCTGAACAAAAAGCGAATGAGACAGGAGAAGAAAAACAGGGATGGAGCTGCGGATGACAGAGAGAGACGAACTGCACGCGTGACACGGACGGCATGACAAGAAATGATGCAGATGCGCGCGACAGAGGCGGAAAGTCGGTCTGTGATGTAAAGAGCTCGTCCGTTGTGCTCGACAGTCAGCTGATCGAGTCCGTTAACGGTTAACGGCAGCATTATCCACTTACACACACATGAACGGACACATCCACATTCGGACCGATCGCGATCGTTACGTTAGAAATCGATGGATCGCTGCTTCAGTCGCTCGCTCTTCGTGAAGTGACGGGAAGGACAGGCCGGATTTTCCTCAGCAGGCCGGAGCTAGCTGACCCGAGCTAGCGGCACTGGATCCCGGACACCACGGTAAGATCGAGCGAACACATCATTTCAGGCGGCGCTCGGTGACACGAACGGCGAGAAACGCCGCCGAACCGCCGTGATTCGTGTGTGCGCGTGTTTCTGCTCATCATTTTTGTGTGTTTGTTCAGACACACACACTCAGCTGCATCGCTTCATCTTCCTCATGCTCCATCAAATGCTTGTGCAACACCAGATATTATTCAACTCTGTCGAGTCTCATTTATTAAACGGAACCGATTATTGGACCTCTAGACGAAACATAAAAGCCAATCTTACGTGTGCAAATGTGTTGTTTTGCTTCGTATTTGACACATTTGTGGCTCGTACAGAATAATATCATGAGAAAATGGAGCTCGAACTCGAGCAGGAAAAACGGCTCGGTTTATTCAGAGACTCGAACTGTGCACAGACGCTCCGGTGCTGCAGATGCTGATATTTATGTGATGACATTTTTATAGCTTGTAATGTAAATCAATGAGGTCTTTATAACAGAATAACAGATTACTTGAAAGGCACGTTAATATCATTCAGCACAATATCTGCCACTTACAAGATGAGATTTAAATGCTTAGTTTTATGATCAAAATATATTATGCAATGCAGAACAATGATGATTGACAGATGAATAAATGTTCCTCTGAAGCCTGATGGTCATATTCCACGCTTGCGTTTTGACATAAGTGAGTAAACCCAAGTCCAGTACATACTGAACTGCTAACCCTTTTTTTTGAACATTTATTTCAAAAAATCATAAGGTGTCACAGCAAAAGACCTGACATTTGTACAATCGTACTAAACGGATGTTTACTTGCTAAAAAAAGTAAGAACTGACACTCAGGCGACAGAACAACAGGTTTTTCAGCAAAGTTTTGATCATTTAGAGGCCTTAGAAATGATCAGACGTGATAGTTGTCTTTATAGGGTTAACGACTGAAATCCTGTTGTGTATGTGAAAGTCATAGTTCCTGTTACTGTGACACACGCGGCCTGTTCTCAGACTGATCTGCTGTTGCTCTTTGCAGGTGAATGGTTTTGCACGCGTGTTAACGGGCGTAATCTTAACATGACCGTGACTCAGAGCGTCACGCAGAGGTGTGAATCTGAATTGTGAGTCAGGTGTCTGGTCCGGCATCCTGCTTTTGAACGCTCTTATGTGATGCGTAATCGAGCACCGTTATTCTCGTACAGTCCTTTCGATTGTGGCTGGTTCAGATCGTCGGTCTATTTCAGTTGTTCTTATATAAGGCGCTCTGTTGCATCTGTGTTATAAAGCGGCGCTTGACTGTTCGTGAACCTTTGAGAGTTTCTGCATAAATCTGACCTTCACAGAGGCCGGAGCTTCATCTGAGCTGTAAAACCACATGCGTGAAACCCAATTAAATGAACAGCATAAAAATATTCTCTGTTTGAACTAAAACTGCATCTTTGGTCTGAATCCAGTCCTGCACATCAGCCTGGAGAAAGCGTGGCTGCGGTTCCGTGATGTCGACAGTTTTCTCCAGGTCTTTTTTTCGCAGCGTTTCTCTTGGGTTAAGATTAAAACTTTGATTTGAAACTTTGAAAACCCCAATATATTTGTTCTGTTTTATCACGTACGCTCATTGTCCTGCAGCTCTCACGTTCAGTGCAGCTTCAGTTCACGTCGGTCCTGTACGCGGTTCCTTTTACTGAAGGCCAATTATAACACTTCTCGTTTAAAACAGAAAGTTCTGTTTCGGCCTCATCTGGCCACAGACCGTTCTTCCGTTCTTCAAGGCCAACCCCGAAGTTTGCATCCCCTTGATTCCCTCAACAAAAACCCAGTAGGATTTATCAGTTGGCTTTTGGAATATTACAGAAGAAATAAGCTGTGTGATTAACAAAAGTGTATGATTCTTAAAAATTTTGTTCATCGTGATAATATTCACAAATGTAATCAGCAGAAACGAAAAGCTAAACGTAGATTGTTAAAGAACTACACCACAGTCACAAGATTTCAGAGGCTCGCAATAGCGCGTATAGATCCCTGCCAATCACCAAAACAGATGAATGTGCACAGGTAGACCAGACCAAACCACCTAACCTACCACCTAACCTTTCCGTTTTTATTTCAGATATATTTGAGTTAGAATAGTTTGCAAGATTATGATTATAAGCACAATAAAGCTGTGAAAGTGACCAGCGAGTACATGATTTTACCTGTTCGTCCTGATGATACAGTTTAACCTCTCGAGTCCCGTTCACACAGCTGTTAGCAATTGCCTTTTTCAGGACAAGTAAAAGCATTAGAGAAAAATCACATTACTGATGTATTTTATGTCATAGAATAAAACGTGAAACCTTATTTCAACCAAATTCCTATTCAGAACACCCACTGACTTCAGGACAGTGGAACCGGAAGTGCCGAAATGTGAATTTGTTTCCTAGTTTTGGCCTACAGAAAGACTTTATCGCTGCAGCACTCCATGTTCTCTTTGGAGAGCGGCGCTTTCCTTCTTTCTGTCCTGCCGTGCACGCCGTCCCTGTGACCTCATGCATATTATACTGTGCGTCTTACTCCTGGACTGATTTCTGCTGATGAGCACTTCTAGAATAACAGTGTTGTGGAAGTTCTTCCCTTTATACACTTCTTAGATTAAAGGAGTGCAGATTCCTTCATATAATCATGGAAGTTTGTAAACTTTTCCAGAAACTTGTTTTTAGACGTCTGTAGAGTCAATAGAGGAGACCCAGGTTCAGGATCTTTCATTTAGGCTGGGCTGCTAAACTTGATTGTGAATTTCTGAAATATCTGTCTTCAGATGCGTCTTTAAGAGAATGGACAATTGTAGGTATTTGCATACTTTATAGAGTGAAGATATTTATTCCTGGATGATTTTGGACAACAGATAAGTTAATAAATGCATAGTTTGGAGATCCAGTGCATGAAAACAGTCTCCCTCAACTAATGCTGGAATTCTAGTGCAAACCGTGTCTGCTGGTACATTAATATTAAAGGCTAAAATGAACACAGAGCCTAAACTATTATTAAATTCTTTATTTCTATTAAAATCTATTTATTGATTTAATAAACACTACGCATACATTGATCATTTGAATTTATGGACATTTTTTTCTATCAAGGTAAAGGTCAAAGTGTATTTATATAGCACCTTAAAACAACACGAATGTTGACCAGTGTGCTTCACAAGCAGAGCAAAATACATGCATAGTAAAACAGAACATGACAAGTATTTTATCTGATAACCTAAAATATAGAAATATATATTTATGATAAATAGTTATTTGACGTACTGTTTATTGTTTTACTGCGATTTAGTGACATTTGTTCACCCATCAACAGAAGACACAATAGACTGAAAGACAGATTCTTGGGTTTTAAGAATTGATATCAGTTGATATCAATATAAAGATCAGTTAAATGGAATAATTGAGAGTCAACTCAGCCCTACTAGTTACAGGAATTGGATAAAGTCTCAGTGCATGTAAATACAGAGCGTTCTTATGGTTTCTGTCTTTGCTTAATTTTGATCAGATGCCCGTTCTGGTCCATATTTGGGCACGTTTGATATGGATGATGAGTGTTTCTATTATTGGTTATTGGAGTAAATTATTCATGATCTGTTTAGCTGTATCCTCAGTTCTGGAGTTGTTTGCTGTATGTGTGGTTTATGCATCATACTGGATTTGTCCTGTTTAGTTTCTCCTAATGGTTGTTTTTCAGGTTGTTCACTCCAGTCCTCTATTCTCTGTTCATGTGCAAACGCCCTTTCGTTTGTGTGTGTGTGTGTGTGTGTGTGTGAAGGCGCTGGCCATGCCGTCGAGTGCGCGGGCTGGGAGTCTCAAGGACCCAGAGGTGGCGGAACTTTTTTACAAGGAGGATCCTGAGAAACTCTTCACAGACCTGCGGGAGATCGGCCATGGCAGCTTCGGAGCCGTCTACTTTGTGAGTGGCCGTTAGGACGTTCGGGGCTGTAGCACAGATCGCTGAGCAGAGATGAAGCGACTGTCTGTGCCTCTCTTTCCCAATACTCACGTGTGTTTACACGCTTCTTACAGGCCCATGACATCCGCACCAATGAGGTGGTGGCCATCAAGAAGATGTCCTACAGCGGCAAGCAGTCTAATGAGGTGAACACAAACGCACCAACACAAAGTCTTTCTACAGCTTCGCTTGAACAAAGCAGTGTGACTGGGCTAGAATCGGTCTGCAAGAAATCTTGAACATCATGCAGGTGTCTTTATGTAAGAGCAAGATGATGGCTCCGTTCCAAAACCTATCGAGCGGCCTACCTGGGAAGCATTTATAGGCATCATAGGCAGACTTCTGACACCAAAGATCTTTGAAAGTGTTGGCACAATATTATACTGCTTTCAGTTTTGATGCAAACACACAGTGTGCTGTCTTTGAGAGTCTGAGTGAACACAATGCACACTAGAAAGTAGGGCTACACGATTATTGCATAATTTAGCTGTAAAACAAGAAATAACAGCAAAATAGTTCAGTCTAGTAGTAGATTTACTGAATATGCCTGAATGCAGTGTATATTTATGCTTATTAGAGTGTTGCATCGTTAGCTTGGCTACACGCTAACATCGAGCTCCACAGACATCAATACAGTGCATCAGTCAGTTCCTGAAATGACAATCCCATCCATGTTCTCCATAGAGGACTTAATTCTTAGCGCTGACTTCAATAATCATGTTTAACAATGTAATTTCTGGTGGAAATACTCCATTACCCATGATTCTGCAGAGAAATCTCCACCAATCAAACACATGGCACCAAAAGAGCTCTGTAGCACCCGCCCACTCCCATGAATCACTGCAAATGATGTAATCAAGTCTTCCTACGCTCTCAACAAACATAAATATATACACACATATATAAAATATGAATATTTTGCAATAAAGGAAAAAAAAAACTATCGTAAATATACACAACTAAGATCTTAAAAACGGTAGTTTTATGATTGTCATTCTCAGTGCCTCATGGGACTGTAGCGGTGAAGTCTTGTACCTTTGTCTTTTTGTCCAGTTTTTGAATCATTTTTAGCTGTAGTTAGGACGATGTGTATGTAGGCTGTAGACAGGAAAGCAGCTGACTGTTTTGTAACACAGAGTTCATATGCGGTCACAGAATGCAGTTTTTTGTGTTTACCGGCCTGTTATCCAGTTCTGTTCCGTGCGAGCCCCGGCATTGTATTCAAATTATGCAAATCGTGCAGCGTCTCTCTGGCGAAAATAGGCGGTTGTGCCATTTAAACGGTGGAAACGACTGCCTCGGCTGCGCCGCAGAACGCTCGAACGCCTCACGCCTCGTTCGCGATCTCACCACAATACGCCTGAAAGGAACACACTTCTGGTTGTGTTTCCCACGCTGGCACAGGCCAGAAACGGAGCATTTGAACTGAAGGGGCCGAACAGACCCTTGATTGTTTCATTGTTGTGTCGTTCCTGCTGCAGAAATGGCAGGATATCATCAAAGAGGTGAAGTTCCTTCAAAAGCTGCGGCACCCCAACACGGTGGAGTACAGAGGCTGCTACCTGCGCGAGCACACGGCATGGGTGAGTGTTGGTGTGTGTGGGAGGGGGGCTGAACGCTCTTCAGAAGCCTCGTTGAGGGAAGAGAATGTACTGACCCGCTAACACTGTTTCCATTTGCTACAGTAGCGGCTCCACACGCCACACTTGTCGCTCGCTAACTGCAATTATACTTTTTCTTTCTCTCCGCCTTTCTGCCGCTCGTCGGTGTTCCTGGCAGCTGGTGATGGAGTACTGTTTGGGCTCGGCCTCGGATCTGCTGGAAGGTGAGCGAAGTGTTTCGGGAAGCGGGCGGATGTTTAGGGATGTTCGTTCAGATGCAGAAGTGTAAAATGATGCAGATGTTTGCTAAAGGTTTGTAGAAACAAAAAACAGGATCCCACTGTTTTCTTCCCCTTCCCCTCAGTGCACAAGAAACCATTACAGGAAGTGGAGATTGCAGCAATTACCCATGGTGCATTGCAGGGCTTGGTGTACCTCCACTCGCACAACATGATCCACAGGTACAGAGCCCCTCCTTTTTTTTGTTTTGTTTTGTTTTTAAAAGCATCGTGCAAATTAGGGGAGTGTGATATTGTTTTTAAAACATTAATTTTATATCATGATCTATGCAATTGTAAATTAAGTGTGAGTGCATGTAAATGCTGCTTTAATGCAGGTTCTGTGCATAAAAATGAATTTAGTTGGTATTTCATATCTTATTTCATATAAGCTGTTATCATATGAAATACCAACTAAATGTAGTGTTTTAGACTCTCAGGAATTCCTTGAATTTGACCAAAAAAAAAACACACACATAAATCTAACAAGGTTAGAATTTTTCTTTTTTATAAAGGCACAAATGCTCCTGGAAATCTGTTTTAGGTAGCAAATATTGTCCCTTAATGAAGAATTTGCTGTGAACCAACAAAATATTAAGATAAAAGGCCTAAACAAGTCAATGTACCAGCACAAAAACACACTGCAAAACACTGTTTATTTACAGTCAGTAACAATATCCCATAAAATACTGAGATCATTTTATGTCAATAATGCGCACCCCTGCTCTCTTGAAGAAGATACAGGATCTTTATAGTGGAAAAACGTTCTTCAGATTATTAAAATGTTGTTCAGACTAAGAAGAAAATTGTTCTTTTAAGAACTGGTCACTGAACCAGAAATAGTTTTATGGCATTTCTGTAAAAACCCCCTTTTGGAATCTTTAATTTTAGGAGCGTAATGCAAAACTTTCATATGATTTCGTCTGTCCCCCTCAGTTACAGCATTAAAGATTCAAACAAGATGTTTTTCTTCGTTCACAGGGATGTGAAAGCAGGTAACATCTTACTGACAGAGCCTGGCCAGGTCAAACTGGGAGACTTTGGTTCCGCCTCCATCGTCGCTCCTGCCAACTCGTTCGTGGGCACTCCTTACTGGTGCAAAAACACTTCCTGTTCCTTACAACAACACGCTTGGCACAAATACATTCATATGCCTCGATTTACTTTTCAGTGGTTCGCTCACACGTTAGATTGATCTAATGACACGGTCTGATCAGTTCTGACTGAGTTGTGCTGTGTTTCCAGGATGGCTCCGGAGGTCATCCTCGCCATGGATGAAGGCCAGTATGATGGGAAGGTTGACGTGTGGTCACTCGGCATCACCTGTATAGAGCTCGGTGAGTCGTCTCTAACGTGCGAGAGCCCGTTGAAAGTGAACACAGTGCCAGGACGTCTCTGGTGTGGAAATATACCTTTCGGTGTTCGTGGCTGCTTGTCGATTAGCACAGGCAATAATGCTGTATCATTATGCTTACAGTGGAAGCCTTGCCGCTAACTACTTGCTTGTTTCCTCTGTTGTAGCGGAGAGAAAGCCTCCCTTGTTTAATATGAATGCTATGAGTGCCTTATACCACATCGCCCAGAACGAGAGCCCCGTCCTGCAGTCCAATCACTGGTAGATGCTTCAGCCACACTGGCACAGATCTCTCACTTTATACTGTGTTTCCACAGCAGCACTGTATTAATTCACCTCAAATGGAACTTCAAAGCCTAAAACCATTTTAAAATGCTGTTTTGATTCAGTCAAGAGCACTGAGATTTTCTCTTTTTGTTGTTTGCGTAACAGTAGTTAACAGACAACAGGTTGTTTTGTTTACTGTGTACACAGACAAGTGCTTTAACACTTTCGCTGGCTTTTGATGTGCACTACTCGCTAATTTGCATGTTTTGTTTCCCAACCTCTCAGGTCGGATTATTTCCGTAACTTCGTAGACTCTTGTCTGCAGAAGATCGCCCAGGACAGACCTACCTCTGACGTGCTGCTTAAAGTAAAGTCTTTGAGGAGCTTTAAGACTGTGTTTGAGAGACTTTCTGAACATTGCAGGTTTGAACTGATCCTCTCCGCTGTGTTTCTCCAGCATCACTTCCTGTGCCGTGAGCGTCCGGTGACGGTGGTGATGGATCTGATAGCACGCACTAAAGACGCCGTCAGGGAGTTGGATAACCTGCAGTACCGAAAGATGAAGAAGATCCTCTTCCAGGAAACGCATAACGGCCCCGCCACCGAGGGGACCGAGGAGGAAGAGGTGAGATGACCTTTCAACTTTTGTCAAGTTAAAAAAAAAAAAAAAAAAAATCAAAGATGATTTTCAGGATCACGTGACCGAAAGAGCTGTGCACGATCAGTTCATTTGTTTACACGGCAGTAGAACAGCTGTATTAGGAAACTTCAGATGCGTACAGGAAGTCAGTCTGCCGTTCTCTCGTGCGACTGTTTCGTGGCACTAGAGAAGAACACGGTTTGTCAGCAGACATAAACATCATTTAGGGTTTGGTCTCTTTTCAGATGTTCGTCAGCTCATGTTTCAGACGTTTGGAGTCTTTGTTCTTTGACGTTGAGTGTGCTTGAGTGATGTGTTTGTGACATAATGGCAAATGGACACTTTGATTAAGCTAACCCTAAAGTCAACATGAACTCGAGAATGACTTTATTTGCTTTCAAGGTCCGCTATTGTGAAGAGCTTTTTCTTTGTAGTGTGTTTTTTTTCCACATTTAATAACTTGCTCTGCCTCTGATATGGCAAACTTTTTTCTTGTTTTACACTGTAATCTCTGAAAATCTGTCAAAAATGTTACGAACACACTAGAGTTGTGATTCTTGACAACTTGATGGCAATTCAGCGCATCATAATGCATACTCTTTACATTTCTTTGTATTAATAATACACATCCTTAACTTGTTTTCCAGCTTTTCAAATTTACTAGCTGTGACAACCTGTTTAATTCATATTTTTTTGTTAAAAATAAGAGCAAAGATGCAAATAACAAATAATAGAACAAATACTATGTAAGAAAGATATCAATGAAATGAACAGTGCCATATTTTTTTATTTCAGTAAAGTTCAGTTACTGTTATTAATAGTATCTCCAAGACAGAAGTAATACTATTGTAATACAACTGCACTGTAAAAAAATAATGTTTCATAAGTGTATAAATTACTATAGTTTACAGTAGTAAAATTATAAAAATTGTCTGAATGTCTTCACCTGCTGATTCAGTCTTTTATTTGATTAAAAACTGCAGGGAAATGCTTTAGTTGCTGTGAGGAAAAATCGGATGAAATTCTGCAGTCATTTGTCCCGAAATTGCTGGGAATGTCACAAATGTAAAAAAAAAAAAAAAAAAAGGTCTGCTGAACAGTACCACTCAAAAAGAAATAATTCAGAAATCTGATCTAATTTTAAAATGAAACACTACATAGCATATATTGTTTGAATTAAATATGTAGATTTTTATTAAAGATTTTTATTAGATTTTTATTAAATAATGTCGTCTAGTCAAGAGCAGTGAGTTAACGACCGCAGCAGGTTTATTAGGCTCCTGTCACTTTAAGACTTAATGCACAAGTCCATTATAATGATAGACATTCGATTTCATTCCCAGCTGTTTACAGTGCAGATTGTTCATTTTAGCATTGTGGAACACTTTTATTATAGAGCACACCTTTACTGTTGATAAATAGCATCATATCAGCTAACACGGATCAAAGGTCAAAAGTCATGTGAGTTCTCAGATCTAAACAGGATCTAAATAGATGGCATGTTTTGCCGCAAATGACGTTTCCAACTGATATTAAGATGACACAGTTTGGCGATCCGTCTCCTGCTGGCACCGTGATTTCTGTTTCTAATCGCAGTCTTGTGTGTTTCAGGATGTGGAGCAGTACATGTTGCGGACGGGCACGGTGAACAGCATGGAGAGCTCTCATTCGCTGCCGTCTATGTCCATCAGTGCCAGCTCCCAGAGTTCTTCAGTGAACAGCCTCGCAGACGGGTCGGATGACAGCGGAGAGATGGCTATGATGCAGGAGGGGGAACATACGGTGACCTCGAACAGCTCCGTCCTGCACAAACCGCTGGTACGGGCCCACGGCTTCCTTTGAGCTGCGTGCGCTGAAACGCTTCAGTGCCGGGAAACTGAACTTTGGAACAGTTCGTGTTTATGTTGTTGAACGTACAGTCTTTTAAACTCACTGAAGCTATGAAAAAAATAAATAAAAATTGTAATACTGCAAAATATTGTATGGTTTCAAACAGCTGCTTTCTATGTGAATCGATGTTAAAAGGAAATGTATTGCTGTGATCAAAGCTGAATTGTCAGCGTCATTTCTCCAGTCTTCAGTGTTACATTTCAGCTTATGCTCTCATAGAAAACAGCCTTGGTGATCATAAGAGACCATAATCTTATTCCAAGCACAAACAGACTTTTGTCCCCACACAGAACCACGATAACATCTACGACGACCCCTACCAGCCGGAGGTGGACTCCCAGCAGCAAGGCCCCTCTGGGGGACGCAGACGCCGAGGACGGGACCACTTCGCCACCATCCGCACGGCCTCTTTGGTGACCCGTCAGATCCAGGAGCACGAGCAGGGCTCAGCGCTGAGAGAGCAGATGTCCAGATACAAGCGCATGAGGAGGCAGCACCAGAAACAGCTGATGGCTCTGGAGAACAAGCTGAAGGCCGAGATGGACGAACATCAGCTACGGCTCGACAAAGAACTGGAGACGCAGAGGAACAACTTTGGCAGTGAAGCGGACAAACTCGGCAAGAAGCACCAGGCCATCCTGGAGAAAGAGGTGAGTGCGGGAGACGGCGCGTGATGCTTTGGGATCGCTTTTTAGATGTCTGTTCTTCACTCCTCCTCCTCTTGTGTCTCAGACTAAGGGCGCTCTTACAGAAGAGAAGAAGTTTCAGCAGCATATCTTGGGCCAACAGAAGAAGGAGTTGACCAGCCTGCTCGAGTCTCAGAAACGCCAGTACAGGCAGAGAAAAGAGCAACTTAAAGAGGTACGTCAGCGAATGATTGGACGGTTTGCTGTGGCTTCGCTCGGATGTTGCGTTGAAGGTTTCGTCCTGCGTGCAGGAACTCAATGAGAACCAGTCCACACCGAAGCGGGAGAAGCAGGAGTGGCTCGTCCAGCAGAAGGAGTGTCTCCAGCAGCTGCAGGCTGAAGAAGAGGCCGGTTTACTGCGCCGACAGAGGCAATACTACGAGCTGCAGTGCCGCCAGTACAAGAGGAAGATGCTGCTGTCTCGCCACAACCTGGAGCAAGACCTGCTCAGAGAGGTACAGAAGCACCGCTAGAGCGATTATATCATGGAAAAGCGAATAATCTGCTGAGATTATTAGCGTTATTAGTTTCCAGAACATTTACATGGCTCTGCTGCGATAGATTGTATTTCATATGACAGTCTGTGTGCAGAAGACGATCGAGAACAAACTGGTAAATTTGCTTCACACATATTCAGGCACATGCAGTGTTTTCCACAGGATTTTGTGGATTTAGTTTTTATATTTTTATGTTAAATGCATTAATATGATGCACTTTTACACCAAAAATAAGAATAAGTGAAGTTTTTTTTTGTTTTGTTTTTTTTTTCTTAATATCATCTCTTAGACAAAAATGTAACGCAATTGCATTGTAAAATAAAAAAATGTGTATATCATGATAAGAATATAAATTACTACACAGTATTACAATGACAAAACCTACGTCTTCATTTTTTCACTTGCATTCGTTGTTAAACCATCAAGCGTTTATTTTGGTGGAAACTGCAACACAAAATTGATATTTTTGTGTAAGGTTGGCAATTATGCAATTGTGAAAAAGCATAACTGACGTTCTCAAATGCACCTTAAACACTTTAGTTTAGTTTACATATGCATTTAGTATAAAGATGCTGAAAACACAGATCATGAGCCTCTCGTTTGTAAATGAACACATGCTTGGCTGTAAAACATGCAGTGCATCAACTGTGTACTTATTAAAGTGTGGCGTTTTGTGCACTAAGTCACATGTTCCATTTTTGTTCAGTTGACATTTGCCAAAGCAATAGATATCTTTTAGGTTATTACGGGAAGTGCACAATATTTTTGGTTAATTGTGGAGTTGCTGTGCTGCCACAGTCTAGGTAATTATTGGCAAACACTGCACTTATGGCCAGTGTTCAACACGCCAGCGAGTATGATGATCGTGGTCTGACGTAGACGCGCCTACTCACGACTGTGCATGAATGACTTCCACACCGCCGACACTTTCCAAAGAGAGCTCTTAAATAACAGCATTCCGACGAAAGCCACTAATTAAACGCCATGCACTCATTTATGCCTGACCACAGTTGCCTGATGCTTTTCTAACCACCGTCCTCCATCTCTGCTTCTGTGTTTGTCTCAACGCAGGACCTGAACAAGAAACAGACTTTGAAGGACCTGGACTGCGCCATGTTGCTCCGCCACCACGAGTCGACTCAGGAGCTGGAGTTCCGGCAGCTGGCTCTGGTGCAGCGCACGCGGGCCGACCTGATCCGGACGCAGCACCAGACCGAGCTCACCAACCAGATGGAGTACAACAAACGGCGCGAGCAAGAGCTGCGGCAAAAACACGCCGTCGAAGTCCGCCAGCAGCCCAAGAGCCTGAGAGTGAGTGACAGCGCTGAAGATGGGGAGGGGCCGGAGAGGGAGATCGATGAGGGGGAGGAGCCTCTTAGAGAAGGGGAGGGCATTGACGTAGAAGAGGTGGGGCCAGAGGAACAGCCGAATGAAGAGAGTAGAGATGGAGAAAAGATAGACGGGGATGAGATGCAGCCGGTAGAGACAGCTGAGGAAGAGAAGCAGGAGATAGAAGTTCTTGAAGGAAATGACACTGAAGAGACGCTTGCAGACCAATGTGAAACGATAGACAGTGAAGGGAAAGATGCGGCGATATCGGCCGACGAAAGTGCAAAAGAACAGTTAGACGAAACGCAGCAGGTCGAGGACAAAGTTGACACCGATCCCAGACAGGTCGAAGGCCTTCCTTGGGATGACGGTAGCGAATCGGAGTGCGAGGAGGAGGACAGAGGTGTGGCCGACGGATGTCCGTCAGAGCTAATGCCCTCTCCTCCTTTCGAGCGCCGCCCTCACGAGCGTGACCTGGACGAACTCTCCGAGTTCTACTTCCCGGATACGTTAGAGGAGCTGGAGCCGCCGCCCGTCTTCACGCCTCCCTCCCCGCCCTCTCCGTCCCCGGCTTCCCTTCCCTCGCTCTTTTCTCACGTGATCTGCCTCGCTCTGTCGCTTTCCGCCGCCGTGCAGCCGTCTGTCCTCACCCTGCTTTTCCTGTCCGTCTTCCTGCTTTCCCTGCGACGCTCTCCTCCGCTTCCTTCGCTCGCGTCGATCCTTCTCTCGGGCGAGCTCGCCTTCCTGGCGCTCTTCTTTTCCTACCTGTTCCTGCGCTCCTGCTGCTCGCTCTCGTTTTCCACGTACCTTTCTCTGACGTACTGGGGCTCCGGCCTGTTCAGTCTGGGTTTGTCTTTGAGCCTGGGACTCTATTACGTCCCGGTGGCCTTGATCTCGGCGTCCTTTCTCAGCTCGCCCTCGCTGTTCCTCACCCTCTACCTTGTGGTGGTTCTGGTCGTGCGTCCGGCCAGGGTTTTCCTCCAGAACACTCCGCGCAAACTCAGTCGCCTGTGGATGCGAGTTCTGTTCCGGCTGCCGAAGCCGCTTTTCACCGTGTGCCAGTCGCTCCTGGGCGGCCTGACCGAGCGCAGGCTCTACGACATGTTCCCCAAAGCCGGACGCAACTGGGCCGGCCGCCAGTCCAGAATCCCCGTGCCTTTAAGAAGCCTTCGCGCCGAGTACCTGGCCAAAAGCAAACACTCCGTCTTGTTCGCGCGGTGCCTGCTTTTGGGCCGGCGGTTCGTCCGCCGCCCTCTCGGCACCCTGACGGACCTCGCCAACTCCGTGGTGCTGCGATTAGCCAAGCGTCTGCTGAAGGAGCTGCCGCAGAATTACCTGAGACGCCTGCAGGCCTTCGGGTTGCTGCGCAGAGAGAGAGTCAGCAAACTGCCCGTCCTCCTGCCGAGAGCCCTGCGCGAGCAGAGGAGGAGGATGAGGGAGAGGAGAGAGAGGGAGAGGAGGAGAAGGGAGGAGCGAGAGAGGGTGTACAGGGAAGAGGGGAGGTGGGAGAGTGTGTTGAGGAGAACTCCTTCAGGGAGGAGCTTGAAGGGGAAGATGGTGCCTTGGAGATAGATGGAGACGCAGGAAGGGAAGAACGTGAGCGCAGACGCGCCCTTCATCCGTCGCTGCTCGTGTTTCTCGAGACGAGTTATTTTAGAACATT
The DNA here is from genome assembly GCF_022985175.1 of Labeo rohita. Classification (NCBI taxonomy): domain Eukaryota; kingdom Metazoa; phylum Chordata; class Actinopteri; order Cypriniformes; family Cyprinidae; genus Labeo; species Labeo rohita. The sequence continues at coordinate 31,132,508 of NC_066880.1, read as the reverse complement.
TTAGTCCTTCATGTGCCTGTTTCACAGGGAACCACTCAAAGAGTTAAAGAGAGAGTTCACAAAACATCTTATCACTTACTTTAGTTAGTTCTCGAAACACAAATGAAGGTTTTTAATGGAATCTGAGAGGTTTCTGTCTCTGTTTAAATAAAAAGAGGAAGGTAATTTGGGAGCAAAAACGAATCCATATGATTCAAGCAGTTTAATCCGAGTCCAGCAAAGAGATTGAAACGATGAACAGATGAATTTATTCTTGTAATTTATTCTCATACAACCTCGTGTTTCTCGTTTTCCACACACACACACGTTTGAGCTTACATGTGTGCCGATTATTAAGCCTAAATGAAATCTACTAATTACATGAAACGATCATCTCGTACGTTAACGGCTGGATTCACGTGGATCCGTTTGACAATGCCTTTATGAACTTTTTAATCTTCTAAGTTCTGTTTTTTTCAGTGGAGGGACCGAAATCTCTTGGGTTTCATTGAAAAATATCTCAATTAAAGATGAGTTTTGATTGAACCAAAGTCTAATGTTTGGAAGGTGAGGGTGAGATTTTCCACTATTAGGGAACCGTTCGTTTAAGGTTAATGTACCGTTTATTTCAGCTCCATCATTCACTGCCGTCTCCGGTGAATGGAGAGAAAGCTTCAGTCGGTTATTGTGCTTTTTGTAAAAGTTTCCTTTTTTTTTTTGTTTTACTCTTGAGTTATTTTATTCTCAAATAGCAAGAGCTATATGTGTTATGGTGATTGTTGAAGCCATGTCTGTGCAATCTTGATTTAGTTTTTATTTTGTTTTGAAGGGGGTCTTAATTTCAACAACAATATTGTATTGTATTGCGAAACCAAAATGGTGTGAGAATGACCACAGGCCTTTCAATGAAGCCATGCATGATAAATGCTAAATTAACGTACCGCGCCTACTGTGAAAGTGGATTATAATACAGTGCTTTACACTATAGATCTCCCAAAAACACAACACTACAGGCTTACTCGTCCAGACGTGCAATAGAAGTTCGTTAGATGAAGCGCCAATGGTTTTTCCTACTTCTCAATGAGTTTTTGTACTGAAACCAAAACTAGGCTGCATATGGTCGTAAAATCAGTGTTTGGTCTCATTATCACTATAACGCAGCTGAAAGTGTTTCAAAGAGTCCTCTCACTGGATCATTTAGAGGCGGGACCTCCAAAAAATGACAATCAGACACTTGAAATATTTCGCGAAAGAAAATCCTTGCCAAAACAGTTGTATATCACACACACGAGACTTATTGAATCGTTTGCTGTAGTTCTCTGTGCCACATGATCTAAGCTTTTGATGATCAATCCTGAATGCTGTTAAAGCAGTGAACTTTACTGAATCTTGATGTTAAACTAAACATCGGTCTCATCACATTACTAGTAGGTGATCTGTTATGAATTCATTATATAGATATGCAGTTTTATTTAGAGGAGAATCTCAAACAGGGTCCTGTTGTTTTCCTGTTGTAGTATTGAAGAGATGCACACGGTCGTTCGTATAGTTGAGATTGAGTTTCGCACACAAAACCGTTTCACTCGACCGTGTATGAGCAGATGTAGACCGGTGGATTCGGGGATATATATACTGATTTTAGAAACGTATATGTGTTATTGCACTAGAGGCAATGATCTGATCATATTTACCATGTAAACAAGTGTTTTGGTCATATCCTTATGAAGAGAGCGCTGGCCTGTTTAGATGAAGCGTTTATACTAGTTCGCCCTAGTTGTCAGTGTTTGCACGGCACTGTTATTTCATATTTATTGCTACTCTAATACTGCATATTGAAGGCGATAAGAAGAAGCCAATATGACAATCATCTTAATGCAAAGTTGGACGAGAAGTAAGCGAATTGACAACCAAAGATGAAAACGTAAAGAGTTTGGTGGTTGGACTGATAAAGAATAGCTTGCACTGCACTCAGATCATCTTTATTAGAAATGCTCTGTAAAGATCATCAAATACTAAAGGGTCTTCATGGAAATCTTAATCAAAGGGACCAGTTATGTACTACAGTGGAAATAAGACATGGCTGATGAGAAATGATGTCTTTTAAGAAAATTCAGTTTCTTGGCAAAAAAGGAAGCATTTCAGTTTTAGCCATATTTGTTCCAGTTATTGGCTGAGTTTGTTTTATTTTTGTCTTGTTACTTAATGTTTACATATGCTGTGCTCCCTTTGTTTTGTTTTAACCAAATCACAAATGTGGTCTTAATGATTATCTGAGGAATGTTTGTGTTATTTTTATGTTGCACCGTCTGTTTCAAGGCCATCGTGTGCGTTTCATCCTCATTTTGTGTGTTTGTGCATGAATGGATGTTTAAGATTTCTGTTATATGTTTCTGAAATAAATTTTCTTTATTATAATCATTGTCCTTCGGTTCATTTGATATTTTCGTTTGTGTTTTGTCAATTATTTTTCATCATTCATATAGTCACGGTGCTGCTGCTTTCGTTTCTCTATTTTTTTACTTCAAGCATGTTTATAAGCATGTTTCTTAAGAATTCTAATTGCTGCTGCACCTCATATCAGATGGTATGGTTCACTGTGAAGTCTGAAATGTTTTATTTGGTTCAAGTGAAAAAGTTTTACATTTTCTCACATAATAATTCTGTATTGCCAGAAACTGATTTTCACACACTAGATTAAAGTGAGTGTCATTTTGAAGTGTTTTATATGTGGTGAGAGCACGTCTGTCCTTCCCTTCCAGTCTTTCTTAAGTGTCTGTTTTCCGATCCCCACGTTCTTCCCTGTTCCTGTAGTCCAAAGAGCTGCAGATTAAGCGTCAGTTCCAGGACACGTGTAAGATCCAAACACGTCAGTACAAAGCTCTGAGGAACCACCTGCTGGAGAACACCCCGAAGTCGGACCACAAGGCCGTGCTGAAGCGTCTCAAGGACGAGCAGACCCGTAAGCTGGCCATTCTGGCCGAGCAGTACGACCACTCCATCAACGACATGCTGTCCACACAGGCTGTGAGTAAGGCAAGGACACACGAATCACAATTCCACCCACCGTCCCACGCCGAGCCTCACTCGGACCCGCGGCGTCGGTCACACGCCCCCCAAACGCTGATCTGATCCCGCCGCAGACTCGGGGCTCCCCCGCTTCACTGACCTGTGGCGTTTTGTGCCGTTTCTCCGCAGCTGCGATTGGACGAGACGCAGGAAGCCGAGTATCAGGCGCTGAGGATGCAGCTGCAGCAGGAGCTGGAGTTACTCAACGCGTACCAGAGCAAAATCAAGATGCACACCGACACGCAGCACGACAGGGAGGTGAAGGACCTGGAGCAGAGAGTGTCCATCCGCAGAGCCCTGCTGGAGCAGCGGGTAAACGCTCCACACACTCGTGCTGTAGAACAGTGCTTCTCCACTGCTCAAACAACCAGCTGAAACTCTAATTGTACACGAGCACGCTGAATACACGTGATTTCATTATTGGGTTGCGTGATGACCAGATATCCTATCCCGGACCATATTAGACATTTTATTCATTTATCCATGTTGGATGATGCTGAATAGTTGATCCTTCATGCATATTTCCCTCATTTTTACATTTAAATTACATCTGCCATGATCTGACGCTCGCTTAAAATTAACAATAAAAAAATAATGTAACATGGCTAGATATAATCTTTAAAAAATCCATTATTTTATACTGTACAATTATAAAGTCTATATTCACCAGTATCAAAAATTAGTTTACATTTTTTCCAATAAAACTAATTATGCATATTTCTCAATTTTTACACTTAAAGTGCCTTTCCTGTCATTTAATGCTTGCTTAAAATTAGTAGTAATAATAAAACATTCACAAATGTCATCTTTACGTAATCTCAAAGTACACGTACTGTACATTATATTGTGATTCTATTCACTTGTAGCATTTAAAACAATTTCACTTTTTTCTATTAGAACAGTTTAATTGTTAATGCATACTTCCCTCAGTTTTTACATTTATCTTTTCTGTCATTTAACACTTGCATAAAGTTTATTTTTTAAACACAGTTTAATAACTGGTAAATGCAATGAATATCCATTATTTTATACTGTTCATTGTAGTATTGTGATGGCTAAATTTACTTGTAGCATATAAAATGATTCATTTAAGCTATAGTTTTTTTTAGTTATTGGCGAATCCCCATTAGATTTGTTGGTATGTATTTAGTCCCGTTGCTTTGTTTTGAAAAACTCAACAGGCTCGTTTTAAAATTGCTTGTTTTTTAATGGTTTCATGCTCTGCTGTGCAACCAATAATTCACTGCAAAAGCACACCGTGTATGGCACAAACCATGATTAAACCGTATTTAACATAGTCTGGTTTGTGTTTTTGCCAATAAAGTTATGCAAGTGATGAATTTGAGCCAGAAAAAACTCAACACAACCTTTTTAAAGTAAACACAGCCGTTGAAGTGGAGGAAGCAGAAGTAGCGACAGATATTTTTTTCCATATTGTGACGTACATCCGAGCGCAAAAGATTATCAAAATATTAAAATGTAGAGCAGGGACTTGATTCAAAGCTTTGGATGTTGACTGGATTTTGAAAAAGTGGAGACTGATGAGCGCAAGCTTGTAAAAATAAACTTGGAGAAGCCTGTTACTTTCACCTGATAAACATTATAAGGTCAGAATTATTTAAAAAATGAAATGTTTCACAGTAAGATCTGCAGTTATAAAACGGGGTGAATTTTAGTTTATTCTGACTTTGCTATCTGAACTCTGCATGATTATTAGCTGCATTGTGTCGTCTGTCCCCGCGGGCTCTCGTAAAAGTGCAGCTCTGACGCCCGTGGCTCTGTTTCTCCAGATCGAGGAGGAGATGCTGTCCCTGCAGAACGAGCGCTCGGAGCGCATCCGGTCCCTCCTGGAGCGCCAGGCGTCCGAGATCGAGGCCTTCGACTCCGAGAGCCTCCGGCTGGGCTTCAGCAGCCTGGCTCTGACCGGCATCCCGTCCGAGGCCCATCCCAAGCAGGGCTACCCGTCGGGCCCGACCCCGTCCGTCCGGCCACTGGAGCCACGGAGGGCCGCCGCAGCCTCACTCCCGCAGGGGCCCCGGCAGGGCGGAATCCTCGTCCTCCTCGTCCCACGCCCTGGGCCTGGCGCGAGACGGGCCCCTGCACCACTCCTCGCGCTCGTCCTCCTCGTCCTCGTCCTCGTCCTCGTCCTCCCACCACAACCGGCACCACCTGCCGCAGCACTACCACCACCAGAGCACGCCGCAGCTGTACCGGGAGAGAGAGAGGGATCGAGAGAGGGAGCGGGAGAAAGAGAAGGAGTGGGGCGGAGGGAGCAGGGGGGACCTGGCGCACCCCCCACGTCTTCTCCCACCACCTTCCCTCCCGCTCCTCCTCCCAGTCCCTCGCTCTCCTCCCTCCTCCTCCTCCCGCGCCTCCGTCCATCTCGCTGTCGTCCTCCTCCGGCCAGTCGGCGTCCTCGCAGGGGGTGTACGGAGGAGGCGGAGGAGGGCTGGTGGTGCGGGGGCCCAGCCTGATGGCGCTGAGGAACAGCCCGCAGCCCCTGCGCAGAACCGCGTCCGGCGGCGGCCCGGGAGGAGGAGGAGGCGCCGACGGAGTGCTCAGCCGGAGCACCTCGGTCACCTCGCACATCTCCAACGGATCCCACCTCTCCTACTCCTAAGGCCGGTCGGGGCTCGCCTTCTTTACGGCCGAATGCGTCCGAGCCGCCGCGCTACGAGCGAGAGCACATTTTACTCGTCCCGTCGCTTTGGTTTTTCCTTGCTCGTTGTTGTTTTTTTGGTAAAAAAGAAAGAAAAAAAAAACGGGAAACTGGCTTGGAACATCACCACTGCCTTTAAGACGTCTTAAAGGAATGCTGAATTTGAACGTGCACACACGACAGTATGAACACAGAATGTTTATGTCGGACTTCGAGTACATTTACGTCTACGGGAGTCGCTCCAATGCATGAGATCAGTGTAGTAAATACATTTGTATTCATATGTTATTCAGTCACGTTTGACATGACGAGGCCCGTTGACCCAAAGGACGATAACTCTGACGATTTACACCGAGAGTCACGGCTCTTCGTTAGAATCGGGTTCAAAACAGTCAGAATCCATCCTGATTTAACCAGCTCGGGCAGTTAACGCGACAGACGACAAAACCGCATAAACGGTTATCGTTATAATTATCGTTCTTCCTGCGAACGGGCCTTAAGGCTACCTTTACAAGATCACTGGCTGCGTCCGAAATCGCGTATATCCTTACTACACAGTAGGCAGGGTTTATGAATGCTGGAAAGTCACATGACCATGACAGGCTAACAAATGTAGTTCGTTCAGTTACATTCATAACGACATACGACACGCTTGTGTTAAAGGTGACCTATTATGCCCCTTTTTTACAAGAGGTAAAATACGTCTCTGATGTCCCCAGAGTGGCTAAATTAAGTTTTAGCTCAAAATACCCTACAGATGATTTGTTATAACTTGTTAAAATGGCCACTTTTAGGTTATGAGCCAAAATGTGCCATTTTTGTGTTTGTCCCTTTAAAGGTAATTGAGCTGGTGCTCCCGGAGAAGAGGGCGGAGCTTCGAGAGCTCATATCCTTTGCAAACAGTGTTGCCAAGTCTGCGGTTTTCCCACAGAATTAAACACTGTTGCCGCGGGTTGAACAAATTTACCAGGGGAACCACAAAAAAAAAAAACATTTTCTATCCTCGGAACCGGGGAGCTCCCTCAAAATGCAGATGGGCTAGTTTTGTTGTGAACACCTGGCAACCCTGTTTGCAAATAAACATTCCACTATCAGTACAAGCCTGTTATCCTGTTAAAAGTCAGTCATCTGATTGTGCTGTGCATATTAAATGCGTTTACGAATTGCACAGATGAAAATAACTCACGTGCTGTTACAAACTTTATAAGCCCCACTTGTGATTATGAGCTCGACAAATTCAAGAGGTCGACTTCACATTGCTTTTATGTGTGACTTTTTTTTTTTTTTTTTTTTAAACTACCACATTCCTATCCGCGATCATTCTGGCAGCATCGGTGAAAACAGGCAGAGACAATGGTTGCTTTAGCAACACTAGTCTCACAGAGTGGTAAGAAGCGCTTTGAGAAAGGCAAATTGGGAAACAAACACGTGATACTTGGAGCTGATGTTCAAAGTGTTGGTGTTGATCCCTAAACATGTGGGACACTTTAGCGTTTTTTTCCCCGAGATTTCCTCCAATAACAAATTGTAACCACAGTGTGTTCAGCGGCTCAGATGCATCGGAAAACACGTGTAATGCCTGTTTGACATTGAGTGTGTCCAGTAATGGCGGACCGCTGCTTCACTCAGGGCTGTGTTTATGTTAATATTGCAGAGATCCTCACAGATGGGTGTGGATTTTCCCTACGATGACGCCAAAGTAGGGAGAATCTGAAATTGCTTGTTCTGAGAGACTTTATGATTTGAGATCATACAAAACATGAGTGGGTGTGTTTTTACCATTATAGGCTGGTCGTTTTCACACTGTTCAAGCCCCTTATGAAAGTGATTTTTGCATAACAGGTCTCGTTTAACAGTCACTTATTCATGAGAAGTGTCTGCTCAGAGAACACGTGATTTCGGACGCAGCCATAGACTTTCAGAGTCAATCTCCCACTAATTGGATCTTTTATCGTGTGTGTGTATATAATATATATAAATATAAATATATAGTATCTAAAGTGTTGAAGCATTGTGTCCACAGTTTTCTATAGTAATTATGACTATCGACATTTTGATAAACTATCATGTGAACAGAATAGACCTAACATTTAATTGTAGAAATCGGATCTGGAGCGAACGAAGTGTGTTCGGTGTCATCGCGACGACAAATTTCTCCAAGCATCTGGTTGTTAAAGATGTGAACATTTCTAAAAGCAAGAATCAGTGGGGTCTGCTGTGTGTTATGGTTATTAATACATGAGTATTAATACTGGTTAACGGTGGGTTTGTGTGTGCGTGCGTTGTCTGAATGCGATTCGCTCTGGTAACATCGACACTTTTGTACACAAACACCAAAAAATAGGATTTAAAGGCTTATTCGCTCGGATACGCGTCCTTTAACTCGAACCGTAGACGACAAAACAGACTTGATTCAATTACAACGGGTTACAATCACTACTCTCTGTGTATTTTTTTGAGTGATGAGAGGAAGGGTCCAGGACAGGCAGGTGCAGTCAGTCATCAGATGATGGATTACAGCGAACACTTAAGGAACTCTGAAGGAAAATGCGGCGGCTGCTTTAGCTGCATCTGTGTCTCGATCGAAGCTGATGTGAGAGTGTGTTTTTCTATACAGGATGTATATGTGTGTGTATCTGTGCTGGAGCTTCTCTGATCCTGGGACGTGTGGGAGGATCCACAGTGTGTTTGACGATGAAGAGCATTTGAGTCTTCAGCAGATACTCAGCCGTGTTTTCACACACACAAGTTCAGAGATGTCCAAGAAGAACACGAGAGGAACTCGATGGACTCTGAAATCAAGCGAGAAACACCAGCTCTGATCTCTCTCTCTCTCTGTCTGTATAATCTACTACTTTATGCTTGGTTTAAAGTAAAACAGTGCATGCAGAACTTCTAATGTCCCGAGGATGTCGGGTTCAGTGTTCGGAGGGCCGGTGAGATTGTACCATTGAATGGACTGACTTGTTTGTGACACATGCCGTGATCTTCATGATTTTAGGACACGTTGAATGTTAGAGCTGATGTGGCAGAGGTTAAACTGGTCTGGATCCATGTGCGGTGGTAAAGGAGGCTCTCCTGGTTCGTCTGGTTGAGATGGACGGGTGTTCTGTCTGTCTCTGTCTGTGTATGTGTGTGTTGACTGTGGAACAGGTTGTCGGGTCAAAGTGGAGGTTTTGCCCAGAGGACATTTTCAGTACATCTCGAAACACATTAATGACTGGAATCAAAGCGTTTGTGGTTCGAAGGGAGAAAACACGTGCAAGAAAAATTAACGCGAAGCAGTTTAAATGACAATAAATTGATATTAACGTGGATTTGTCTCGTGTTGTCTTTACTATGTTCTTTTCTTTAATTATGTAATCGACACTGTGTCTGACATTGATGTCTAACAAATCCGTGAAAAATCCTCTGTGCGTCATCGTGACGCGCCCTTTAAGACGCACTCGAGCTTAATGCGTTTGTAGTTTCTCTGTAGTCCATTATTTATTTATTTACTGCACAGAGACAGACACGGAGTACAGTGTCATAAATTTACATTGAAGTCATGTGCAATCAGTATAAATAAAGCACAAGCTAAATGGTGTTTGGACGCTACAATATAAATATATGCCATCGGCTAGGGCTCATTATCATATGAAATTAGGCAAGTAACCGTATTAACACGTACATTCTCATTTTGTAGCTTTGTAAATACATTTATATATAGATATAATGGACAAAGATGTAGTGCAGGTTAAGTCGGAGCGTCACTTTCTGATTTTTTTTGTTGTTTGTTTTTGTTTTTAGTTTTTCCTCAGTCATTTATTTATTTGCTTTCTTATTTATTCTTGTAAATGATGTCCTACAAATGCAGGGGGAAAGCAATATCAATATAAAATCTTTAAAGCTTTAGCTTTAAATAAGGTAAATAAGCTAATTTATAAGCTAAATGAAAAAACAATATTCTTAAACAACTAAAATCTGCAAGCAAATATTAGGTCATTATGGAAGCCCGAGGTAACTGGCTTTTTTTTCTCAGGATTGTGAGATATAAACTCTTAATTGCGAGTTACAAAGTCCAGTTCTCAGTGAAATGTTGTGAGAAGTGCGAGATAACAAGTGTCAGTAACCTTATTATTAGTTTATTCAGAGTCGGGCTCTGTCGTCTTCCTGAAGTATTTTAGCACGAATGCACGTGACTCGGACGGTCGAACCGCAGACTGTGGTCACGTGGTGTCCGCAGCGGCTCCGACTGTATTTGTGTCGGCTCATTTTCCGAGAGGAAGCAGCAAAGCGACGGAAATAGGAGGGGGAGACGGAGCCATCCCTTTAAGAACAACTGGGACATAGCGGAGAGAGGAAAAGGAGAGGAGGGGGTAGAAGAAAGAGGAATTAAAAAAGAAAAGGAAGAAAGAGACAGGGAAGGGAGGGAGTGAGGGAGAGAGAGCGCGATAAAAAAAGAAAGATGACATCCTGTGAATTGAAGCGCCGAGGTGGAGCGGCGGGCTGCGGCCGGGCTCCAGCGCTATTCGTCCGGGTCACGGCTTGAATCCGACAGCGAGGCTTCGACAAACACCCGATTGGCCTGTCGGGGGATCGAGGAAAAAAACACTGATTTATCCATAGCAGCCTTTAAGTTGGACTCTTTGAAATGCGTCAAGCGCATCACGTCTGACCGCTGTTTTAACGTCGAAATGCCTCGATCCTGTTTTGTAGTGCATGGTGTAAGACTGTCGAAATAACATTATTGCTCTCGATGTTTTAACTCATGCAAATGAATAAATAGCACGTTGTTGTGATGTGTCGGGTTGAAGTTGGATAGGAGCAAAGTGAACACTAAATAGTGTGCATCACCGCCGCTAATCTGAGCCGTGAATTCAATAAGTGCTTGTGAACAGTCTGAAACACGTCTGAACATTATCTGCAAACTACAGACGAGCTCAGTGATGTCATCGCTGCGTTATTAGTCTTCACTCGAGTACTTGATTATAATATTCATCGCTGTGGAACAAAATGGATGCCGCGTGGAGCAATTTTCTCTTCCAGGTGAGACTGAACGTGGAGAGTGTGTGTGTGTGTGTGTAAGTGTGTGAGTGTGTGTGTGTTGTTCCACAACATCTGCCTTGCTACATTAAGTGCACTCCAGCTGCACCTACACTGAAGTTCTGAATTCAAACTTAGTACTTTGTGATTGTTCTTTCCCAGACCACACCTTCCCAGACCCAAGTGGAGGGGAGCCTCCAATCAGAGCTGCTGACCTCTCCTCAAACCCCGCCCACCGACCACATAGCCCCGCCCCCGTCGACAGTGGACACTGCTGCTCTCAACGAGGACCCTGTACCTGGTGGGTGAGCGAGCGGGAGGGAGGGATGGGGAGGGGAGGGAGGTTTGGAGAGGAGCGAGGAAGCTGTCGGGGAGGGGTTGGAGGTTTCTGTGGTTGCTCGCTGTTCCTCTCTCATCACACAGAGCAGCGCAAGCGGTGCCGCTTGGAATATCGGCGACTTGTCTTCAGCCGGACGTCAGCCGTACTTCGTTAGGACTTTTTTTTTAAGGCTCCGCCTCTAGAAAGGTGGACACAGTCATGAAAAAATGAGTAATATGAGGAAACTGGGCTTGAACTGGAATGAGACCGGAAGCGAGACCCATTGAATTCACGAATGGCTGCGCCCACTTGTACGGAAAGGTGGATGTAGAATATGAATGCTGATTTTTAAAGGCACAATATGTACGATTTTTTGATTCAAATATCCAGAAACCACTAGAATAGTGACGCCAGTGACGTCGTACACCCTCAGTTTTCCGCTTTTATTTTGTTGAAAGCATGCAAACCCCAAAGACACTTTAATATGTTATGCATTTTATTAGACAGGTGACGAACACGCAGAACTTTCAACACGCTCAAATGTATGGAGTATGAAGAAGCAGCTGCACTGTATCGTGCTCGTCTCTCTTTAGCGATCGCTCCAGCGCCTCGTTTCGCTTCCAAGACTTTCAGCTCCACCTGCTTCATACTACAGTGATCTTAATAAATCTTTAAAACATCAGCTCATCCATGAACATGTTTTCCTGTCGAATTGCATCGGCTGTGAGGATGAAAACGACAACTCCCGTGATTCCCGTGACTCAGTCACTGCTTCATCAAACTACGCCTTTGTTTCTTGTTTGTTTTCAATATGCGCCCTCTAGCGGCGAAAACGTGCATATTGTGCCGTTAATATTCACTAATCAAAAACAACTGAAAAATTCTTGAAAAGAATGGGAAAAATCATTAATTTTAATAAGATGGGATTTTCTCATGCGTATTTCACAGTGCGTTCAAGCTGGTCACTTCAATCAGCTGCAGTGACCAACAGAAACTGCTTGGGTTGGAATTGACTTCACTATACTGTACACAGTGGAGCTTCTTTGCTTGCAAAATTGTGTACATAAGGTGTCTGTAAATGTAGGGTCGCATTACGCTCGTTTAGTGAATTTTTCCAGGTAAAATATGTGATCTGAAATTTTGCACGAAGGTGAACGATTTCCCCCGTGCCGATTTCGTAACCGGTTCAAGTTGGTCAATTTGCTGTGACTAACAGAACATTGCTTGGTTTGAAAGTGTCTTTTGCTCTAGACAGTAAACATTTTTTGCCTGCAAAATTATGGGAAAGTCATAAGTCAAAAAGTGCCTGTAATATTCTGTGTGTTTTCACAGGTGAAATACAGTCATTTCTGTAGAAATCTGCACAATTGAGAATTTTAACTCCGAGGAAAGGAATCCCTACCCAGATTTCACAGCGTTGGCCACTTAAATTCACTTCAACTTCGGTTTGAAAGTGATTTCTGTGTGAACGGCGCGTCATGCGTCTCTACACTGTAATAGACGCTGCAGACATTTTTAGAAAGTCAGAGGTCAAAAACTGTATTTGTAAAGATGTGCTCACATCTGCCCTTGTTTGACGAATTTCTGTGAATCTGCATGATTCCGTGAATCGGTTGCGCAAAAGAAGATTTCGCCACACGGATTTTGCAACAGGTCCAAGTTTGTCATTTGAATTTGCTGCATTGCTGCTTGGTTTGAAAGGGTCGTCGCTGCACTTTTTGGCCTGCAAAATTGCACCAAAATTATTGGAAAGTCATACGTCAAAAAAGTGTGTTCTGCGAATTTTTATGTGTGAAGTCCAGTCATTTTTTCCCATACGCAGATTTCACAACTAGTTGAAGTTGGCTGCTCACATTCAGCGCTTTGACTCCGGTTTGAAAGTGATTTCTGTGTGAACGGCGCGTCATGCATCTCCACACTGTAATAGACACTCAGCCTTTTTATCCAGGAGATTTTGCAGAATTTTTTAGAAAGTCAGAGGTCAAAAAGTGTGTTTGTAAAGATGCGGTCACATTTACTCTTGTTCGCTGAATTTTTGTGAATTCATTTGATTGGGAATTGCACAGAAGCAAAGGTGTCACAACAGGTGCGCTTTATTTCTGCTAACGTGAGCGTGTCTTATCCGTCTGATTACTCTGTGTTTTGTCTGTCCGTCCCCTCAGTGAAGCCCGTGTCCAGACCGGCCCGCGCCGCTCACATCTGCTCCATCTGCAGCAAGCAGTTCAAGAACAGCTACAACCTGCGGCGTCATCAGTCCGTCCACACCGGCGTGCGCATGAAGGCGGGATCGCAGAGCCAGGAGGCGGCGGCCAAAGAGAGCGCGGAGCGTCAGGCGGTGCCCCTCTCTCTCCTGCACCTCTCCATCCCGCAGCAAACCCAAACGCTGGCCGCTCCCGCCGTTCTGCCCCCCCAACACGCGCAGGTCCTGGCCGTCACAGACGGAAACGACGTTACCATGGAGAGCGTGGCTTCCACGGTGACCGCCCTCCCTCCTCCGGCTGCTGTTGTCATGGCAACAGGGGAGCCCGTACAGGTGGGCACCCGTGTGTGTGTTTTCAGAATGTGCCGTCGTGTGATGAATACAGTGAATGGCACATAATGCTCTGACCGTACATGTCATGTATTGCTGATAAATGGAAGCGCGCCGTGGCTGTATTAGTCTGATAAGGGTCTCACTGGAGATATTTGCACACCTGTAAGTATAATCATTTATATGCATAAATTCAGAAGCTTGGTAGCTGACATATAATTGTAAAAGCGCCCCAGCAGTCACAATGACATCATTTTTAACAATTCTTATACGGTCATCATGAATGACTAGGAAGATAATAATAGAAATTCTGTCCAAAAATGTGGATGTGGAGAGAAAATATCAGCTGAATCAGCAGAGAGAAGAAACTGGTTGCCAGACTTGACTGTAAGTCAGCAAAAATAAAATAACAGCGAAATATAAATTAGGAGTAACGAACACCTCTATTATTATGTGCAACATTTGTTGTATTTGTTGGTGTTTTATTTAAGGCCTTTTAATGACACATAATCACATAAAACTGCACTGATTCTGTTCATTTTTTTCATGTTTTTATTATTTCTAATTACTACTACTAGTTACTGTTTAATTACCAAATAATTACATCCTAAATATTTAAGTAGATAATTTATGTAGCTTAATTGACTACATTAGTGTTTCGTTTTGAAGTATTTTGCATAATAGAATGGCATGTTGTCATTTATATGACCATGATAAAAAGATGTCAATAAAACACACCACCACTATCAAATATTCTTTTCTAAGAGACAAAAAAAAGTAATATTATTATTATTATTAATGTTATCTGGCAACACAGACCTATTTCTTGATTTAAAACAATGTCACTTATTAGAACATTCAGAAACTAAGAAATTTTTTTTCTATTAAGATATTTATTTTGTTGAGGAAAATTAACCCCTGGATTCTGCAGCTTTTACTATCGAGCAAAAGTCTGGCTCTAAACTTAAAAGAAATAGATTTATCATGATAATTATCGGTGTTGTCCAATATGAAAATAATTGTTGTGATCATTTTTTTGGCCATATCGCCCAGCCCTGATTTTAGACCCTGCTCAAGATGATGACTTTCTCATTTGAAGTCATTTAAATTAAGCACAAAAGACTGCTACAGTGTTTTGTTGTTGTTGTTGTTTTTTACATCCAGCACTATAAATTAGTAAAGTAATTGCAAGCAACTTGGCTATTAATTAGTAAAACAGTAAAGGTCAGTGTATTGTGTGAACATAGCCAGCCTCCCATCAGATTCGTCCAGTGTGATTGGTTTAATAGTTCCAGGATTTCAGAAGCTGAGCGACGACGTGACGTTTGTGCACTCGTGGAACTACAGACCAGTCTCAGGGTGTTGTTCTGACTGTTGAACTTCTTCTCATTTCCCCGCTCCTCCTCAGAGGCCAGTAAACCAGAACCCGAACCCCGTGCGTAAAAACCACGCGTGCGAGACCTGCGGCAAAGCCTTCAGGGACGTGTACCACCTGAACCGACACCGGCTCTCCCACTCGGACGAGAAGCCGTTCTCCTGCCCCATCTGCCAGCAGCGCTTCAAGAGGAAGGACCGCATGAGCCATCACGTCCGGTCGCACCAGGGAGGCGTGGAGAAACCCTACGTGTGTCCGCACTGCGCTAAAGCTTTCTCACGGTGGGACAGACCTCGCATCTCCATACTCTCACACTATGACGTGATTATATACTCTCTGCTGCATCATTAGACTGAGAATGACGTGTTTGTCACTCGATCTCACAGGCCGGATCATCTCAACAGTCATGTCCGACAGGTCCATTCTTCAGAACGACCCTTCAAGTGTCCGGTATGGAACTTTGCTCTGGGTTTTGTGTTGCAGTTGTGCAATTTACACTGAAAGAAATGTCTTTTCTTGATTTTAGTGCATTTTTAAGGTGAGAGGTTGCAAAACTGTTTTTCTTAAGTTGAACATACTCCATATCTTCAGTTCTACACTTCCAAATGTTTTCGAGCAGTAAGATTTTAATGTTTTTTTAAAGATAACAGTTTTCTGTTTGATTGTTTTAAACTGTAATTTATTCCTGTGATTTCAAATCTGAATTTTCAGCATCATTACTCCAGCCACAAGATCATTCAGACATCATTCTAATATTCTGATTTGCTGCTCAAAAACATTTCTTATTATTATTATTATTATTATTATTATTATTATTATGTTGAAAACAGCTGAGTAGAATATTTTCAGGTTTCTCTGATGAATAGAAAGTTCAGAAGAACAGCATTTATCTGAAATAGAAATCCTTTGTAACATTATAAATGTCTTTATCATCACTTTTGATCAATTTAAAGCATCCTTGTTAAATAAAAGTATTAACTTCTTTAATTTCTTCCCCCCTCAAAAAAAAATATATATATATATATATATATATATATATATACTGACTCCAAGCTTTTGAATGGTATAGTGTATAATGTTACAAAAAACTTGAGCAGTAAATCAGCATTTTGGAATGATTTGTGAAGGATCATGTGACACTGAAGACTGGAGTAATGATGCTGAAAAGTCAGCTTTGATCACAGAAATAAATTACATTTTAAAATATATTGAAATATGAAGCAGTTATTTTAAATTGTAAAAATATTTCAGAATTTTACTGCTTTCGCTGTACTTTGGATCGAAAAAATGCAGGCTTGCTGAGCAGAAGAGACTTTTTTAAAAAACATTAAAAATGTTACTGTTCAAAACCTCTTGACTGTAGTGTATGAGCTAAATATAAAGTAATGCTATTTATGTATTCTTCTATTAGTTTTGCAGTATACAAACCATTTATGTTGTTTTATTTATCTGTGTGTAGACTGTTATTAATGAAATGTAAATGGACGGGTTACAGACTACATACCGTGGTACAGCGGTTGTTACATGTGTGTTGTTTGTACAGACGTGTGAATCGAGCTTCGCCACACGGGACCGACTGCGCGCTCACATGATCAGACACGAGGAGAAGGTTCCGTGTCA
Organism: Labeo rohita; assembly: GCF_022985175.1. Lineage (NCBI taxonomy): Eukaryota > Metazoa > Chordata > Actinopteri > Cypriniformes > Cyprinidae > Labeo > Labeo rohita. Next base: position 31,115,935 of record NC_066880.1, on the reverse strand, counting down.
CATCTGCGGGAAACTGCTGTCTGCGGCCTACATCACGGATCACATGAGGGTGCACAACCAATCACAGCATCACTCCTGCCACCTGTGCAACCGCAGTGAGTCTCACCACACGTCTGTGTGTCCATGATTGAGTTGTTTGTAATTGGACGTTCAGTCTGCTGTTAGGCAGTATTTCAACAAACCCTTTAATTGCATAAACAAAACCTTATGTAAATGAGTTGCATAATCAGCTCGTCTGCTGTAATTATCATGAACGAGGTAATCGAAGTCATCGGCAGCAGCGCTTCACCTGTCGATCTCGCAGGTTTCACCACGCTGACGTACCTGCGGGTTCACGCGCAGAAGCACCACGGCCAGGAGTGGAAGGAGAGCGGCGGAGGCTTCGGCAGCGCGGGCTCGGGCGGGGTGCTGGTGTGTCAGCTGTGCGGCGTTCACTGCAAGACCCCCACGCAGCTGCAGGGCCACATGGGCACCCACAACCCCCCCGTCAGCGACCCCGGCCCCGTCGGCACCACCACGGCCAGCAGCGAGGCGGTCCCGGGCAGCACGGTCACCCTCTGCAACATGGTGTCGGCGCCCACGGTGTTCGTGAGCGGAAACACGGTGGTGGATCTGCTGGTGACCGACTGCTCCAGCATCATCCCGCAACCTCAGAGCTAGCAGAGCACGCCTGCGGCGCTCGCACGCAAAAACAGCCATCCGTACAACTCACGACGCTAAACGACCACGAGAAGCCAAGGAGAAACTGTGAAGAGGCGTTCTGAGTGGAAGTTGCTCACGGTTTATCACACACACACACACACACACACGACAACTACTGTAGCATGATACGTTATAAGGAACACCTCTCTCTCTCTCAATGATGCACATTTATAGTCGCTTTACATTTATCCCTTTCGGAAGCAGATTCACACGTACACTTTCTTGTCTCGCTGAGAGCGCGGGAGGACGCTTTGGTCTTCCGAACCTCGGCTCAACAAGAAGGATCAGGGCATAACGGTGGTAAAAGAGACTCGGAGGGCAGTATTTTAGATTTTAAACGCGCGGTTCACCCAAAAAGGAATCATTCGCTCCCCTTCATTCAGAGCTTTTTTCCTTTCTGGAGCTCTTCTCATTCATTCTCATTGCATGGAAGAGAGCAGCTCAGACTTTCTGCTAAATTTCTTCTTTCGCGTCCCACAGAACAAACTAAATCTCACGGGTGAGTAAATGATGGGTGAACTACCGCTTTAACGCTTTCAGGACAAAACAGCCATGCGGAAGTGTCTCGATCCACTGTTTCTCTTCCACTTCTTCTTCTCTCTTTTCTCCTGCTCTGTTTTCACGGCGGCGGGACTCTCTGATGATACTGTGATTGTGTATTGCTACTGTATTTCTTCTGCCTGTAATATGATTTCCACTTTGTTTGCCAGACCACCTCTGCCACGAACTGGCGTCGGGATCCGTTCATAAGTCATATTAGCTCTGGTGACGAAAGACAAAAGGGTGAAGGGTGAAAACGAGACGTTGCATTAGATGATAGAGGAAAGTTTTAGATATAAAGGAGCTGATCGGATAGATGATTTATTTAATCACGTTCTTTTGCAGTAAGAATGGCGTATGCACGCGCCGTGACAGATGTTGACACGTCTAGCTCATATTTCACCCCAAAATTAAATATTAAAAAATATATATGTATCTCGTAGTTTCAAAATGTGAACAAATAATGATATATTATTTAAATATTTATACACTGCTGTTCAGATGTTTGGGGTTGGTAAAATTGTTCCCATGCTCATCAAGACTGCATTTATTTAGTCAAAAATACAGTAGAAATAGTGAAATTTTATTACAATATAAAACAGCTGTTTTCTGTGTGAATATCTGTTTAACTGGAATTGATTTCTGTCATCAAAGCTGAATTTTCAGCATCGTTACTCCAGTCTGCACATGATACGTTTCTGATTATTAGCAGTGTTGAAACAGTGATACATTTTAATTGTCAGGATTCACAGATGAACAGAAAGTTCCAAAGAACACAAATAGGAATCTTTTGTAACATTATAAATGTCTTTACTGTCACTTTTGATCAAGTTACGTGTCATTGCTGAATGAAAGTGTGCATTTCTTCAACAACAAAAAAAAACAAAACATCTTTCTGACCCTAAACTTGTGAGCAGTAGTGTACATCAGGGTGGTACTTTTGCACTGCCTTTAATATATGCTGATTACAACTGTAGTAAATCTGGGGCCGTGAGCTGTAGATTCTGTGCGGTACTGGCCAAATAATCCAACTCCTGAGTTTAAGTCCATGTAACTGTGAATTTGTCACTGATTATCCATATCCTACTTTAAAAAACTGTCCTGAGAGTCTATAAATAGTCTATAAATGCTCAAAAATGACCTGCCTACAGAAATCCAAAGGAAAACGCCTAGATCTCACTGTCAGTCGCTAGTTTCTTTTACAGGACTGTCCTCAAGAGTTCCATTTAGGTTTATATTTTTATTTCTGATGTTGTGTGAAATGTGACAGAAGTGGAGCGTAACGTGTGTAGTAGAGCTGCAGGACGCGGGTTTGAGTCTGATGGTTTGGCCGTGACTGTACCGTGAGGGGTTTAACAAACACGCAGGCGTTTCGTGTGCCTCTAATCCGCCTGTCCGTTCCTAGGAAACACATGAAACACTGAAACTATGAATCCTGTGCTGAGTTCACTGAGCGACATGATGAGGTGCTGAACTGAAGTTCACAGACAGGGCTAATGGACGCTTAAATTTGTCCTCACGTTGTATTTGTGAGCCGCGGGCCGTCGGAGGAAAGAAAAGGCGCGAGCTGTTGTTTCTGCTTCCATCAAGACTTTAGCGCGAGGCTCTTTTGTAGAAGGTTGTGTTTTCTTTCTTTTTCTGTTGTGAACGTGTGAACGGCGTGTTTAAAGAAGGGCTGAAAATCAACTCTTTACGAGGAATGAGAAAAGACTCGTCTCGGTTCTCGGTTTTGTACTGGAGTGATTCGTTTGATGGGTTTAGTGTTGGTACTGTATATCTGCTTATTCATGAGCTTCATTTAATATGAGATTTGTTCTTCCTGTGTAGAGACGTAGTGGTTGTTCTAAGCTTCGGATCATATTTAGGTTCTTTGTTTTAATTTAGCATTAAGCTGAAATAATAATACCTCTAATCTCTGTACAGCTCTGGCAATGCATCTCAATGCCTTATTATTGTATCTACCGCATTTAATTCGTCAAACACTACAACTATTTTAAATTATAGTCGACGAACCCGTAAAAAAGGAAAGTAAAATAATAATGGGATGTATTTATATTTATATTTTTATATTTCTTAGCAGTATGCATGTCTATAAACAGAGCAAAACAAAATGTTGATGCTTACCATGATCATGGATATTATGTTATTATTTTGTAGATGATGTAGATCATGTTATCATTTTGTAATTTTGACTATTAAAAGGAAATGGAGTAATCACATGTCTGGGTGGCGTGACTGCTGTGTTTGTGCGGATCTTGACCTCCACCTCCGTTCTGTCCGATGGCATTTGTCCGTCTGAAACAATCACCCGTACGGGTGTGAAAGCGCAGTGTGTTCTGATCTCCCGAAGATGAATCTGTCATCGATCATTGACGTGATCACACGTGGAGCCCGTGCCGATCGCAGGACTGCAGGTGTCGATATCTGTGCCCTTTCGCTGCTCACTGGACGTCCTTACAGCCCTTCAACACATTCAGTCAAATGATAAATTACAGCGATTGTTACGCAGCAGCTCCTTCAGACCATCTGAATCAGGATTTACCCTGTTAATCATAACCTTATGATATTAAATCGGCTTCATCTGATACTGTATTTTGGGTTCAAATCTTACATGGATTTATGATGAGTATTAAGCATTAAAAAGGATTTTTTACTGTACGCATACTGCATTGCATTTGGTCATCTTGGTTACGTCGGTGTGCATACTAAACTGATTGGTCTTTTTACGCTGCATCACATATAGCCACCTTTTCCATTGCATTTTCATTTTTAGCTATCGGTGTTAAATTTGCATTAAGTTCTATAAACCCAACTTATTTATACCTTTTTCTAAAAACATCATAGACAAAATGTTAACACTTTACAGTAAGGTTCCATTATTTATTGTTAATGTATTAACTAACATGAATGAACAATGAACAATACATTTATTACAGTATTTATTCATCTTTGTTAGTTAATGGAAAATACTTTAACCAGTGTTGGGGAAAGTTACTTTTAAAAGTAATGTATTACAACACTGCCTTATGCCTTGAAAAAGTAACACTTCAGTTACTTTTTATGGAAAGTAATGCGTTATGTTACTTTTGTGTTACTTTTTAAATCTGGGCAGGGCTTGCTGGTTTGTTTTTAATATAAAAAGTTCTGTTTTTGCAAGTGTAAAGTCCCGTTCACACCAAAAGTGAAATGAATAAACCTCAGGCTGAAGGAAAAGTAAATTAATCACATCTGTACAGTAGAACGCAGAAGAAGAAAGTTCAACACACTTAGCAAAAAAAGAAGCACGAATGTTTGTCTAGAGTATTTTTATCAGTACGGTTGAACTGGATCATTGACGTTCAGCAGCAGAGACATTGGTGAATAAAATGGTATTAAATACATGAAGGTTACTTGTGTTTTTCAACATTTAATTATTTCAGGTTTGCATCATATCATTTGCTTTTCACTCATTTATTCTAGATCTACAGTAACATCTTACTCCTGATTTTGCTCAACATGGGGACAGATCTGTCAATCAATAAATGGTAAAAAAAAAATAACTCAGTTATTTTTTTGTAAATGAAGTAATGCGTTACTTTACTAGTTACTTGAAAAAGTAATCTGATTACATAACTTTCATTAACCCCAACACTGGCATTAACTAATGTCAACAAACACGTTTGTTTTTAATGATGCATTAGTAAATGTTGAAATTAACATTAAGATTTATAAATGCTGTAGAAGTATTGTTTTTCCGTTTTTCTTTGACAGTACAGTGGAGATGAGACGGGGGGGGGGATCGAGAAAGGTCTGCGAGGCGGGATTCGAACTCGGGACACCCGAGGCGCAACTGCACCATTTGTCGGCGCGCTGTTTTTTTTTTCATAACCCATACTGTCTCAAGTGCTGCTGTCATTATCAAAACTATAAACAGAGTCTTCCATAACAGTTTGTATTTGGACAACGCATTGGTTGAGTATTTTAATTCAAAAACATAATTTATGTAGGTTATACGTTCAGTTGCTGTTTCTGTTACTTCTGTCAATAACAAAGGTTTGTATGGGGATGCATTCAGTATTTTAATTATTAACTTGCATGATCAAATTCAAAGCTTCCCAGCTTTTTCTCTAAAAAGGTAGTAATGCCATTATTTCATTAATATCTACATCATCACACGTACTTCAAGGTTATCAGGTCTTTATTCCAGGACATGAATGAGTGGACAGAAGGGAATCGGTCTCACTGTATAAAGTGATAAATCGGCCGAATGCAGACTGTAGCCTGTATCTACTGTACACACAGCGTGAAACATCAATGCAGCTGCTTCCATTAGTGTGTGGTAACAGTTTTCGATAGATTTAGGCTCGAGGGATCGCTCGCATCTGACGTTTTTATTCATCTTTCCCCAAAGAATTGTCTGGATCCTCTAACAAACAATTATCAGATCCCACGCGCTCCTCGCTGTGTTCTCCTGCGGGACGAACTCTCCGTTCCGCTCATTGTTTTTGTCACAACAAGAGCGTGAAATCCGCGCCTCGGAACGGAACGGAACGGAACGGATGTCACTCCACTGACCTACATAACGGCGGCGATCGGATGGAAAGGTCGACGCCGGAGCGCTGTCGGGATTGAGGGGTTCGATCCGGAGCGCAGCTGGATGTGTTCGGTAATGTGAGCGGCGCGCACGGTGATGGACGCGGTTCTGCTGCTGCTGTCCTGTGACCGATCGATAATGTAGCATCACATCAGGCGGGAGAGCGGACTTCATCCACCCGCTTCGGTCTGAGCCGCGTTTCTAGTGGCTGAAGCGTCGCGTCTCGCAGGAACTAAACGGAGAAATTCACGAGACGTCGGAGATTCCCGAGCCGTTCTGCGCGCTGCGGACTGAACGGAAAACGGCAATCGCGTCGTCGAGCTCCGGAGCTGCTACGACAGAATTATTGAGCCCGGAGACGCTGCGGATACAGAAGCCAAAACCATGACCGGAGACAAAACATGCGCCCGCTCTTCGCTCTTCGTGTCCGCGGGGCCGCGAGCGTCGACAGGCCGCTGAGCGTCACGTATGTTCACCTCTCGCTTCATTCATTTAGTCATTCGCTGCATGTCGCATGATGTGATTGTTAGTTTGGCAGCAGCGGTGATGATGATGATGATGATGATGATGGCTAATCACGGCCTGTACCGATGCAACCGACCAGTGTTATCCGTTATGTCATGCAAATACTCGAGCATTGTCTCCAGTCCACCAATAACGTGACATTTCGAGAGGGGAACGCCGATATACACGTTTGTCACGTCGTCGTGTTTTGTGTTAAAGAATGCTCGACCATTTTATATTCAGATCAATGTGCCGATACTTTTAATCGTAAAGCTGCGGTTTTTGTGATTTGATGATGATGATGATGATGATGATGATGATGATAGCGCATTGCGCATTTCTGCTGATCCGGAGCCGGACTCACGTGCTTTGACAGCGGCTGATTTACTGCTCCACACGAGTCTGATAGAAATGAATGAATGAATGAGTGAACGAATGCGGCTCTAAATAATCACGTTCCAGCCGCTTTAATGAACAGAACCGTGAAGCTGCGGGAAACGTGTTTGCACGCGGAGGATGATGAGCGAATGCGTTAGTTAGTGATGAGGATGATGGGATACAGGTTCCATCCTTTGTTTTGGACAACAATAGAGCTCTGTCAAAACACCATTCACTCCACACTTGATTTCTGGGGCATTTATGACATTTGTATCCACATGTATCCTTTAAAAAATACTCATGTGTTAATGTTTAGATGTTTTTATAATGTTAGTATTGATTTAAAAATGTTGGCGTTTCAGAAATGTTCATGTATTTATTCATACATTTGTATTAATATGCTTCATATATTCTATAAATATTGCATTATGGCACTGTGCTTTACTAATTCTAAAATATAACACTTCTTTTAATAATTTATTGACAGATGTGACCCTGGAGCACAAAACCAGTCATAAGTATCACGGGTGTATTTGTAGCAATAGCCAACAATACATTGTGTGGGTCAGAATTATCAATACTTCTCTAATGCCAAAATCATTAGGATATTAAGTAAAGATCATGTTCCATTAAGATTTTTTGTAAATTTCCTACCATAAATATATCAAAACTTTTTTTTCTGATTAGTAATATGCATAAGAACTTCATTTGGACAACTTTAAAGGTGATTTTCTCAATATTTTGATTTTTTTTGCACCCTCGTATTCCAGATTTTCAAATAGTCGTAGCTCAGCCAAATATAGTTTGATCCTAACAAACCACACATCAATGATGTGTAAATCTTAATTTTAAAAAATTGACCCTTATGGTTTTGTGGTCCTGGGTCACATTTATGCTTAATTACTTATTTATACATATTTGTACATTATACATATATGTAATAATACAGTAATACACTATATATATATATGTGTGTGTGTGTGTGTGTGTGTGTGTGAGGAGTTCAGATGCAAAACCTTCTTTAAGTCACTTTGGTCAAAAATGAGATAATGATAGTGAGTGAATGCTCCTGACACATAGAACACAACCATCAAATACTTTTACTTCAGACTCACTAAATCCCAACCTCAGCCCAATCAGACGTACCGGTACTTACATAGAAACCTGTTCTGTTTACTAACTTCATGAACAACTGTAAGTGTGATATAGTGTAGTAGTATTAGTAATATATCTACACATACACTGTTTTCAAAATTGTTCATATTTTAATAATTGTTTAATATTTAATCTATTAATACTACTACTACTAATAATATAATGATATAATAAAGTCATAATTTTAGTAGTTCTTCATTTTTTAAAAAATATATATTTAAAAATATAATAATAAAAATACTTTACAAATATTTAATCTGCTTACTAGTTATATATATATAACTTTAAAAGTACACATGCACAATAGAATAATATATTTCAGTTTTTATTATGATTTTAAAGCATAGTAACAAGAATAAAGATGTGCTGAATAGTCTCAGTAAAACAGAAATCATATATTTATTCTTGTTCCTATGCTTCAAATTCATAAAATAGTTTGAAGAGTGCACATCTGTACTCTCACGTGACAGTTAATACTTGCATTTCTTATCACTGAATGCATTTATGTAGTGCGTTGTTAGTGCGTGATATTAAGAATGTATTGTGTGTGTGCTTCACGGGACATTTACAGTAGGTCGCACCGTATTAATAAAGGGCAAGTGTGATTCAGGGCAAAAACGGCAGATATTATTGACTGTGAGCGTCGGTTCTGTCTGTGACATGTGACTGGGTTTGCATGTGTTAGACTGGCCACATGTGCTAGCATATGGGGCGTACATAATAACTTGGTTTATGCAACACAATTCAGACTCAGGAGAATCCATTTTCCTCTCCTTGTGTTCCTTCTAATTGCTCTTCCAGCGTTAATAGCTGCTGTCCTGTCATTGGTTTGTTTATAGTTCGCTGCGTTTGCTTGCAGAAGCGTGAGGCGGACGGGAGAGACGGCTGCGGACGGCTCCTTTCAGCGCAGAATCGTCAGAGTTCACCTGCAGCCATCATGCTGTCCATCATAGCGGCCGGCTCCGTGTTCTTCCCGGGCCTTTTCCTCCTGTCCAAGCAGTGTCTCAAATCCATCCCGGGCCTGCGGTGGAGCGAGGGCGATGCCGTCGTTGTCTCAGCCAGGTAAAAATACGGCCGTAAGTGGACGGCAACATTTCGAATGTTTTTCTTCAGAGAGATCAAATGATCCGTGCGATCGGAGACTTTTGATTTTTTTACTATACATCACACCGTGAAAGAGCACTGGCGGCACTTCCTGTACGTCTCTTGTTATATTTTGAAGGTTGGTGTCATCCATCCAGGCGATTATGGCGTCTACGGCGGGTTACGTCATCTCCACTTCCTGTCAGGACATCATTGAGGACCAGTAGGTGCAACCCTCATCACTTTTTGGACATTAAATCTATTCATATCAGATCTTAATCAGAGCAGATGGTGCTCTTTGTTCTTAAAGACGTAATGTGAACCTATTGATTGGATGATGTGTTTGTTTGTCAGTTTTAGAGCTTGTAATAATAGAGTTGTGAGTGTGTGTGTGTGTGCGTGTGCAGTCAGATATGAGCAGCAGACGTTAGTTTGCTCAACTTGTGACTGACGTGATCTCTAATAATGCAGCAAAAAGCCATGAGAACAGTAATCAGATTTATTTGGTATTTTATTTGATTACACCACCATTGAAAGTGTGTGGTAAGTAATGTTTTTTTCCAAAGAAATTAATACTTTCATTCAGCAAAGATTAGCCATCAATTTCGAATAAATTCTGCTCTTTTGAACTTTCTATTCATCTGTGAATCATGAAAAATAAAGGATCATGTGACACTGAAGACTGGAGTAATGATGCTGAAAATTCAGCTGCGCATCACAGAAATCAATTACAGTTGAACAGATATTCACACAGAAAACAGCTGATTTACATTTGAATAATATTTCACTATTTTTACTGTATTTTTAATCAAACAAATGCTGCTTTGATGAGCAGAAGAGACGTCTTTCAAAAAAACCTTACCAACCATAAACTTTTAAATGGTAGTATTTGATCATCTAATTTAAAGAACTAAGTCACATTTTAATGGTTTTATATAGCATAAACACTAAATGAGGGGCTAAATTTACAAAAAGTAACACATTTTGGTGGGACTGACAAAGCTGGCATATAAAATGAAGTAAATATATATATTTGTTTTCCAGATAATATCTGAAGAATTTGCTTTGACTTTAGTACAAGCAGAACTTAAAAGCCACTTATTTCATTTACATCATGTCTTTAAATATCACACTCACTATTTTCACACCATATTTTTAGTCTTTATACAGTACATGAAAACGCACGTCTTCCTTTATATATCTAAAAACAGGATCAAAGTTTAGAAACACCCTTTACTAACCCTAACATACTGAAAACTCTTAAAAGTATATTTTAAAAATGCACTTGCAGATAACATGATCAATAAAATAATAATCGAAAAGCACTCTTAATGAATTTAATATGCATTCAAATGAGATATTTTCATTTTATTAACATCATTTTAGACGTTCAGGTGTAACTTTGCATTGAGTTCACACTTGGGAAGGTGGTTTTAAAGTGTTTTATTTCTATAATAAGTGTGTGTGTGTTCCTCAGGCATTGGCTGACCAGCTCCTACATCCTGTTCGCCGTGCCGTATTTCGTGTACGACATCTACGCCATGTTCCTGTGCTACTGGTACAAGCTGCAGGTCAAAGGTCACGAGGTGGACAACGGCTCCAGATCCAAGGCCGCGGCGGTGAGCGGATACCTGCGCCGGGAGTTCCTCATGATCCTGCATCACGTCGTCATGGTCACCGTCTGCTTCCCCGTCTCCGTGGTAACCGCCGCCGTCGTCGCTGCATCTGCATTTGACAGAAGCGGAATGTCGTGTTTTCAGAGAATCTGCTCACGTTCACATCTGCTCTCTGTCTGTCTCTCTCACGTCGTCTTTCAGTTCTGGAGGCAGGGGAAGGGCGATTACTTCCAGGGTGTCATGTTCCTGGCTGAACTCAGCACGCCGTCCGTCTGTCTGGGCAAAATCCTCATCCAGGTACATGCATTATTGATCAGATGATTTACCCTGATTCATCATTCCCTGCTTTAGCTTTAACAGTGTGTGTGGAACATTAAGCACAGCTTCAGTCATGTCCAACTCTTATACATTATTCATAGTGAAGTGTGTTTACAGAAGCGCTGACTTCACATCTGCCGCTCGGGCCCGTTTTACAAAGACCGCCTGAACCTGACAGACGAATAATACATGCACATGCGCGAAACGCACGCCTGAAGGGAAATTAAGATGATGACATCATTCATCCTCAAGTCATTCTTAGGTCAAAGCTTGTTTTGTGACTTTTTATCTCACAATTCTTTAATTCTGAGTTCATTTTATATCTCACCAAAAAAGATGAATTGTGAAATATGAACTCAAAGTTGCAAGAAAAAAGGCCAAATTGTGAGAAAGAAAGTGGCCGTTACCTTTTTTTATTTTCATTTTGTATCTTGTGGTGAAAACAAGCTTCCACCTGTTCCGTATACGTACGGCTTTGTGAAAAAGAAGTGTGCTTAATTGTATGGAGTGTGCACTTTATAGTGTACCTCACACCTTAAAAGTGTTTAAATTACCTTAAAAGTACTTTTTTCTACTTTTGTCTACTTTTCTACTTTTACTTTTGTCATCTAAAGAGAGACAATTTCATACAGCTGCTTTGCACGTTTCTTAAGTACACTTTTAAAAATAATGTCAAATTAAGTTTAACTTGAAAGTACATTTTAAAATCATTGTTTAATCAGATTTCGTCATGCCTTAAAGTAGTTCACTTATTTTGTGTTGACTAATATACTAAAGCACACATCAAGTACTTGATAATAATTTTAAAAATTTGAAGTTAATGTCTTTTAAATGTACTAAATTGCAACTTCATCATTACAAATGTGTAATTACAAAAATATTTCAATCAATGAAGTTTCGATAGAAATGACAGTATATTTTAGTTTACCGTAAATACTCGTCAGCAGCACACTTGAATTATATTTAATTTATATATAAGACAGAAATTTGATAGTACTTAAGTCCTAGTAAAGTGGGCCAGAATTCACCAGTTATTAAACCAACTGTATTTCATCTAAATTTAAGATATAAAACTTTTTTTATTTTATTGTAAATAAAAAACAATTAAGAGTCGTTATATTCAGTACTCACTTAAGTATATTCATTTAAAGTATCTTATTTGCATGATGAATAGTACCTCTTTTCACAAGAGTGACTTTATACACAAATGAGACATTTTCAACAATGTTTCAGTGTTTTTGTGCATGAAATGAAACCCAGTGTGCTCCAGTGTTGATTTGGAGCTCTATTGTGCTCAGAAAAAAAGAAGAAATGACTTTTTGACATGCTTTCAAAACTTGTTTTTGTAAAAGATCTGTCGGGGTGAGCGTGTTATGCTAGAGTAAGTGTCGTGTGTCTCTTATTGCTGTTCCGTGACCCTCTCAGAGCCTCATCTACAGCCTCACGTCACAGCTGTGTCTCAATATAGCTGCTGCATTTACAGGAGATTTAACACGTGATCGAATATCCTGATCTCCTGTGTGTTCAGAACGCCACTGATCTGACAGGACGAGTGTTCACCTCAGCACACGTCCGGATCACTTACACGCTACACGTACAACAGAACACTTCCTCAAAGATGAAGCGCACTATTGATCTGTCATTAACGGCACCCGGTGCAAACGTCAGGATCGTTTCCGCACAGGTTTCAGTCCTGACACTGGTTTTGCGCATTCATTATCGATCTGGATCTTATTATTGAGTCTCATAATCAATCATATTATCATCTGTTTGTAATGATGCCAGATTAGGGTGTAGGTGACTCTGTCCACATTATTACTAAGTGTTCATACAGAAGTCAACTTTGAAATAGAAAATGAAGTAATTCAAATGCAGGATCTGACCCGTTTAATTCTCCACACAGAATGCGGTGCGTCTGACACTCAATCTTTTTCTTACTCGTTTTCTCTTTTTTCATCAAGGTGTTTTGCTTATTCTCTCTCTCTCTTTGTCTTTTTCTCTGTTTCTGGCTGTAAAGTACAAGCAGCAGCACACTCTTCTTCACAAAGTGAACGGCGCTGCCATGCTGATCACTTTCTTCCTCTGTCGAGTGCTTCTCTTCCCCTATCTCTACTACATGTACGGAAGGTACGTCTGTCCTACAGGGAACAATTCACACAAAAATCAGAAATTGGTCATAATTTACTCACCCTCATGTGTTTCAGAACCCATCTACTGTGACTTTTTTATTCAGCAGATTTCACACTAAAAAAAATAGCAATATATGGGTTTGAATCAACAATGTGAGTAAATAATTACAGAATGAGGAACTATTACCTTAACTTACTTATCTCTCTCTCTCTCTCTCTCTCTCTCTCTATCTATCTAATTTAGGGATGCACAATATTGGATTTGTGCAAATATCCGATATATGCCGATATTTTTCAACTCATTTTCGATAGCCGGTGCTGATATATTTCCTTTTGTTTGGAAACAAGTGTCTCCTGTGCAGAAATTCTAAGCAAATAATTTTTAATTTTGGTCAGTTTTTAGTTTTTAGAATTTATTTGTTAAAATATAAAAACCAATAATGAAGTTCTTTTATAGTGACAGTACATTGAAGCTTTGAAAATAACTGTGTGTGTGTATATATATATATATTAGACAGATAGATAGAGATAGATAGAGAAGGAAGTAAGTTTAAGGTAATAGTTCCTCATTCTGTAATTATTTACATTGTAAACCCTTATACTACTATTTTTTGTGTGTGTGTAAAACAAAGAGCTGATTAAAATTAAAGATGATTTTGTAATTTAATTTACTTATTTAGTTTTTAATTTTTAAGAAATTTGTTTATGTCCGCTGAATAAAAAGTAACAGTAGATGGGTTCTGAAACTCACGAGGGTGAGTAAATTATGACTGATTTCCCATTTTCGCATTAATATATATATATATATATATATATTTGCAATTGCTGCTTCTTTTTTTTTTCAGATAAATGCAGCGGGAACCTTAACATTGTATTATAAGATTTGTCGATGTTAAAAAAAAAAGAGTTGTAAAAATTCAGAAAATCTTGTTTAAAAAAATGTAACATTACACATAATCAGTATATATAAAATTATTTAATTTACAAGTGTTTGTGATTTTTTTTTTTCATGTAAGATACAGCTTCTGAGCTTTAAATCAAAGCATACTCTTGATTTTATGACATCAGTTACTGCTTCATTTAATCAGAAACACAGTCTAAATGTTATCTGTGTATTTTACCTTCGTTTTATTAGAAGTGGGCCAACAGCGCCGCCTACGGAATTAAAACTCATTACCGGCGTTAGGTCTCATTTATTACTGTTTATCACACGATGCCTCACTCAGCATGTGCGTTCTCAGATTAAATGCAGCGATCCAAAATGTGAATCTAATCATCATTCAGGGAAAACTTTGTGTCAAGAATGAGCCACGCTGCTCACATGATCTGACGTGAGTTATTCGTCTAATCAGCAAGACTTGTCATTTTTCGTATTGGCTCGATGCTGCTATTTACATTTACACTTCAAGCCGTTATCGGCCGATTCTGATGTCGGTGCAGTATCGTGCATCCCTAATCAATAATTGATCTGTCTATCTGTTGTGGTGTCAGTAGAATCAATTCACTTTTATCCTCTTTGTTTCTGTCTGTTTCCTCTGGTCCAGGTACGCTTCCATTCCCTTCTACCGGGTTCCGTTCGCGGTGCCGTGGCAGTGTAATGTGGGAGCGGCTCTGCTCATGGCCCCGCAGCTCTACTGGTTCTCCCTGATCTGCAGGGGGGCCCTGCGCCTGTTCACCGGCAGCTCCTCGCGGTCCCGCAGACCCGCGGCTCCGGGCAAACCCGATTACGACGGACACGAGCCGCTGCCTCAGGCGGCCAACGGATACAGCGCGCGGATGGCGGGTCGGGACACGCCCACGATCTCGCACTGAGGGGAGGAGCTTACGCTAACGAAGAAGAAAAGGGGATTGGACGAACGCGGCGATGAAGCGGCAGAGGGAGGGCAGGTTGCGGAGGAAACACCCGGAGTGAATAAAGAGGTCCTGAAATAGACTAGACGCCCTGTAACGCACCACAGCACAGCATTACGTTCAGTTACGGGGCTCGTGTACTGTACATAAGACATGCTTTAGTAGATCGAGGGAAGCAGATGTGCCGGAAGAATCGGTGGAAGCGTCTACACGACGGCCGGACGTTTGTCGCGTCGCAACTGAGGCAATAAGTGCAAATTTTACGTGAGAGAAAATTTCTGAAGCAAGACAAGCACTTTCTGTTTGAGGCACTTTGAAGGGTCACAGAATGTCCGACTGGGGCCGAGGTCTCGCCCGAGCTCTGTTCTTTGCATATATTACTGTAGTGTTGCAGATGCATCGTTCATAGAAAAGCCCTCGATTATTATATTTAGCACTGAGCTACAATGATCAGCCCAGCGCGTCAGGAACGACCGAGCTTTACTACTGTCTCCGCTGAAACGCCTCTCGCTCTGTTTAAAAGGACAGTTCACCCAAAATGAAACCCTCGTGTCGTTTAGATGCTGTTTTATTTTCATTTGATTTGTGAAACACAAGTTTGAGATGTTAGGCAGAATGTCTGAGCTGCTCTTTTCCACACTCCATAAGAGGAGCATGTACACTACTGTTTAAAAGTTTGAGCTTTTTTTTAACACTTTTATTAATTAGGAATGTGTTAAACTGATCAAAAGTGACAGCAAAGAGATTTATAATGTTACAAAAGATTTCTATTTCAAAATAAATGCATTGAACTTTCTAAAAAAAAGTGTATTTGCTACCACAAAAACATTGCTAATAATCATAAATGTCTGTTGAGCAGCAAATCAGCATATTAGAATGATTTGTGAAGGATCATGTGACACTGAAGACTGGAGTAATGATGCTGAAAATTCAGCTGCGCATCACAGAAATCAATTACAGTTTAACAGATATTCACATGGAAAACAGCTGTTTGGAATTATAATAATATTTCTCAGTTTTCCTGATTTTGCTGTATTTTTGATCAAATAAATGCAGCCTTGCTGAGCAGAAGAGACTTGTTTCAAAAAACATCTCAGTAACCTCAGACTTTGAAATGGTAGTGTTTTAAGGCCGATACGATGAGTCCACACACAGCGAGACTGGAATACAGCGCATTAATCACTGTCCATCTGGATGGAAAACAGAAGCTCGGACATTTGACCTAATATCTACTTTCCACAGAAGAAAGAAACCAATATGATGTTGATTCATTGTCATTTTTGGTGAACTGTTCCTCTACCAGAGCCGATCAAACGAAAGACAAACCCGTCAAATGTAAAGCTCAGGGTTTGGGAATGTATTGTTCTGTTCACGCTCGGAAAACAAGCGTCACCGAACGGACGGTAGCTACCGTGAATGTGCTCCGATTCGACCTGTGATCCGCCGTACATGCGGTTTTACCACGAAAATTGTTTAACATTTGTAGTTAGCTTTACAATACCCCGAATATAACCTCTCTAAACAAACCCTGCGTATGTTTTAAAGGGACATGATCAAATATATATATAAGCTGCCTTATCCCTGTGGAAACTCTTATTCTTCATCTTTTACTCGTTAGTTTTGGCCAGAGGAGCGTTTCCTCCGTTTCAACAAATGTGATAATTTACATAGTCAATGTGAAATTTATTTGCACTTTATTCATTTGGTTGTCACTGAAGCCATTGTGTTTGTCGTCTCACAGTTCCTAACTATTATTTATTGTGGTTTGTTGGAAGATATTTATGGTTTTTAATTGTTTTTAGCCTGTCTGTCTCAGATTTTGGTTCGTTAATGGGTCACTCAAACGATCTAATCTCTGTCTAGTCATAAATCGAGGATTCATTTACAGATGAATTTTATTTAATAACACCGCTTCCGAGTGCTTGCGAGTTCAACCGTTTCACTTATCGAACAGGAATGAATAACATTGCAAAGTATCCGCCATCGAGGCCTGTTTTCGAAGCTTACTTAATCTTAAAAAGACTGTATGCTGATCTGAAATTTATATAACGAAAAAACAGGGGCGGAATGTCCATTGCGCTGAATTGGGTTTATGACTTTGCATGTGTATATTCCATCCTCGTCCCTTGTGAACCCTCTATCTATAACGTGCTCCGATATCGAGCGTAAATCCAAACTATTTAACCCTAGTGAACTGCAACGACTGCTTTTGATGCTTTTCTTTCGGACGGCATTTATGATTTAGTTGGTTCGACTTCTGTTGTCTTGTTTTTGTTCCATATGTAAACCTGTTGAACCTGTTCCCTGTTAACATGAGTACAAATGAAAGCACTGTTGTAATTCAGTCTCATTGCAGAAATATATACTCTTGTCTCATATGCTGCATGTCATAATGTCGCTTCTCCTGGTCCGTTTGTGAGCGAGTCGCGCGGTTTAATCGCGAGCATTAGTGTCGGCGTCTGCCGCCGTGACCTCTGCGGAGACTGCCGGAATTAACACCAGCTTTAATGGAGTCCAAAAAGACAGATCAGGATTTTGACATCAAATGTCCTCTTGATTCCTCTTAATTTGAGAGCCTGCAGCAGACGGACGGTGCTTTGAGTCCAGACAGCGCAATTCAGGCTAACAGGCCACAGAATGAATCGCGCTAATACCGCTACTCGTTTCTCCCGTCACAGAAAACAAAGTCTGGGAGATTTCCGTGTTTCAGCAGCGCATGCGATTGTCTCTAATTACTAGATAAGGATTGTTGAAAGGCACTCAAATTCATAGCAATTTGCTCATGAATCATTCAGATCCAGTTTGCTCACAAATCAGGCATCACTACGACTCGTCAGCAGGTTTATGTGGAAGATTGTTTCCGCCATGGGATAAAAACACCATAAAGACTATATTATCTCACACGTCACTTTGACCCTTCGCAAAGAACCGCCCCCCTTAGTTACTGTCGCTATGTCCGACAAGCCACGGCGCTGTCGCGCCACACGTCGTGTTCTCATGCAAAGAGGAAACTGACAACACACCGACAGACAAGACAGAGCAGAGGACACTTCTGGTATGAAACAAACTCTCAGCTTTCATATGTTAGCATTTTTGGAAAGAAACTCAAACAATAAATACTGTTCCCTTAAGGCTGGAATACACCACACGACTTTTAAAATCTGAACAGATGTTTAAAACGCCACACTGTAAAAAAACAGTTGTTTCAACTTAAAAAGTAAGTGTTTGCGCTGCCTTAAAATTTTAAGTTTAGTCAACATGAAATGTTAAGTTGTACTACGTGAAAACATGGATATTTAAGTTGAGTTAACTTTTTTAAGGCAGCACAAACACTTACTTTTTAAGTTGAAACAACTGTTTTTTTAAGTGTAGGCATCATATACTTTAAGACCCATATCCACTGCGTGGCGTGGCTCGTTACGGTTCGGCTCAGTTTGTGTTTCCACTGCAGGTTAGTATCGCTTTAGACTGGGCAGGATTATACACATCACCAAATCAAACTCTCCCTGGATCTGCTCTTCGGCTGTCAATGAGAGACACGTCTGTACTTTCTCAACAGACCATGAAACAGCCATTTTTAGTTGTTAAGGGAAAAAAGGTGTGCTCAATCAAAACAGCTGTGTTTGTTCAAACAAAAGTTAGGGTTCGATCGTTCACTGGCTGTGCTGATTTAAATCTAGCGGGTCTGGTGTCGCAAGTTCAAAGTGTGATTCTCTCCAGCCAATCAGTGATCGTCACATTTTGGTAACGGTACGGCTCGCTTGGAGCCTCAGTTGAGGTTGTACTGAAAAAAGTAGCAGGTACTGCACACAGTGGAAAACCCCCCAAATGTGAGCCGTACCAAACCGAACCATGCAGTGGAAAAGCACCATTTTCAATTTTGTAAATAGTGACAAAGGAAAACTGTCTATCATACACTACCAGACTTTAAAGTTGTTCCAATCACAACAAACTCTTGCAGAAACGTGTGCCTTGTTGCTACGAGAGGCGTGACAAATAAAAAAATTTTTTTTTTTGCGTTTTAAAATTGGCTGAAAAAATCAAAATGATTGATAAACCCCGACTGGATGGAAAAAATCGGAGACTGTGACCATCAAACACGATATTCTATGGAATCTGTCAACTCAAACCTGCAGATTGGCTCTGACTTTCAGCAACTAGCGTCAACTTCTCCAAGTCGGTGGAAAATTGGGGCAAAAATTGTACAGGGTATTCCAAGCTTTAATGTGTCAGTCTCTCTCAACATTCGTATGGGGAAACCCTTTCCCCCGAGATCCTAAAGCCTGATGGAATCACTCTGTTGATCTGCAGTAGCCAATAGTGTTCATGTATTCACCTGATTGGTGGGCTCAGCTGCTGTATAGGTGATGTTGAGCACCAATTTTCCTCAGAATCTCCTTCACTTAGTGATAATGTTTTCAAGAAGCCTCATCATTCTTCAGTGCAGGGTTCCCACAGGTCCTGGAAATTTGAAGGCCCTGGAAAGTTTTTGAAAATAAGCATACATAGATACAGGTCCTTGAAAGTGCTTGAATTTATTTTGTTTTCTGTAAAAAAAAGCTTACTTGATAGTGGTTAGTCATTAGCTATGTGCATTTACGCATTTCATTAACTTAACGTTACATGAGCCTAAACTCTTCTCAATAAAATCCATGGAAAAGTTCATATCAGATTATTTTTCAATATCAGATCTCTGTCATACGGCCAAAAAATATGTAACAATGAAAACTGTAACAATGTGTCTTACAAGGTAACACGATGTAAACCTTGTTCTCACTTGAAATGTGTCCCCACATTAAGTCCTGGCATTTGTGGAATTTGAGGGTATTGGACCTGGAAGGTTCTTAAAAGGTCCTTGAATTTAAAGTTAATGTGGGAACCCTGTCAGTGGAAGGTGCCCAGATCAGATGCCATCACTTGCAGTGAGTATAACATCTTCATATTATACGGATAAGCTCACAGTTTACTTATTCATTTCTGTACCTTCACAATGAATATTCTATGTCTTTCTGCCTGGGCGGCCCCCATGCAGACGCAGCACTGCTTAAGTTAGTCTACCCTCCAGTAAGTGAGAGCCTAAGGACTTCGGTAGCAAGCTGCACGGGCCCAGTTCCAGAGTTTTCCTCACCCCTCTCCCTTGGAGACTACATCCTCAAACAGTAAAGATGATCTGGATCCTCTCTGGCGAAGCAGAAATCAGCCTTTTAGTTTCAGAGGAGAACGCCCACTGCCCGTTATTCTTCTCGCTAACGACCGCACCCTTGAAAGGGATGCGCTGATGAGCCACTGGTTCAAGGGGTGGAAGTATGCATTCCCTCCAGTCAAAATAATGCCACTAATGCTGCAAAAGTTTAGGGAGTCTAGAGCACATTCGACAAGGCGTCTATACACTTTGAAGTGGAAAGGGTTTGTAAACTGGTGTGTCAGCAGACATGAGAACCCAGTGAGTTGTGATATCCCCGCTGTTTTGACCTTCCTACAGGAATGCCCAGATGCGGGGAGCTATCTCTACCTCTCATGACATTTGAGTGTCTCTCAGTTAGTAAACACCCCCAAATAACTTTAGTGCGCTCTGGCCCAGCCTTTGAACCAGCATGTCTAGTGACTTGAAAGTGCTCTCATTTAAGGTGGTGCTACTGCTCCACTACGACCGCTGGCGTTTCCTGTGGGAAATGTGGATGATCTGCACGCCCTCTCGGTCAGCAGTGCTTGTATGCAGTTTGGCCTGGACGATTGCATGGTCAGCCTCACGCCTGGACATGGCTATACACCTGAAGTGCCTGAAGTCAGGTTATTACGACACAGGCGTTCTGCCCCACAAACCAGCCTCTGACTCAGTGTCACAGAGGCGTGCCCTGTGCCCCGTGTGTGCACTACATGCTGACGTAGACAGAACTAGCCTGTTTTGAACTTTGTAGCAGTTTTTTGAGTAATAGCCCACTACCAAAAGTGAGAAAAAAAGTACTGTTTCCATTTATGTATGTCTGCTCATACAGGCCTTTGTTTTCACTCTCTGTATCAGCCTGTCCAGTGCTGCTTGACTGTGTACGGGGAGGTGCTGGCGGCACAAGCGCTGCCTTGGCTCTCTGCCAAACCTGCATGTATGTGTTTCAACTAGGTCCGGTACCCGACCCAAGGGAGGTGGGTCAAGTACACCACTATGTTTTGCTTGCTATGTGTCTCTAGTCTACTGTATGGGCTCTGTTCGAGCTGAGACCAGCGTGTTTTTCACACACCGGGGTTAATGATATGTAATGTTGAGAGACTGACTCGATAAGGGAACGTCTACAGTTACTCTACTGGAATTACTTTCTGCGAGAGGGGAATGAGACATTGTGGAAAAACTTCCTTAGATCCTCAACAGCTCTCACTCAGTCCAAAGATTCAGAGGTAAACTGGCGCCAGACATCACCTATATAACAGCTCAAATGCCATTGGCTGTTGTGGAGCAATAGAGCGATTTAATCAGGCTTCAGCATCTTGGAGGAAAAGGGGTTCCCAATACGTAATATCTTGTTCCCTCGTCTCAGGGAGCCACGGTTAGGTTGAGTAACCCCGATATGTTTTGTGGCTCTTTAATGCAGCACCTCAGTTGAAGCGTGCATGAACCGATCATCTCTTCCTCTACTAGTTACAGCACGAAATGATGATGAGTCCACCAATGTCAATCTACTCTTCTGCCTGGATTGTTTGTCAGGCAAAAGGCAGATTAGTGTTATGATTGATCAGATCGAAGGGTCAATCAAAGGGTGAACAGCAAGTTTCAATCTAACAATTCTTTTTTCTTTGTCTCAGAAAATCGGTTTACATCACACAATTCTGACTTTTTTCCCCTCATAATTCTCTCATAAAGAAAATTCTTTCTTTCTTTATTTATTTTATTTTTTGGAGTTTACATCACGCAATTCTGGGACACAAAAATTTCTCCTTTTTTCACCTCAGAATTGTGGTCAACGACAATTTAACTGGAAAAGAGTTGTGAGACGTAAACTCCGAATTCCAAGATATAAACTTGCATTTCCAAGAAAAGTCTGAAATGTGAGATAGAAATCCACAATTGCAGGAAAAAAGTCAAAATGAGGTAAAAAGTTGCAATTACCTTTTTAATATTTTTATTCCATGGTGGAAACCAGTTGAAGCCAAATAGAAAACAAAAAATTATGTTGAGATGAATGTAAAATGTAAAAGAAAATTAATAAAAAAAGATCCATGATTTTCCAGGACTGGAAAACAGGGAGATTCTACATTTCAGGTTTTCCCATGATCACAGACTCCCAACGCTTTACATTTGTTTTTATTTTAAACCTTTTGTGCTATTTTTAAAGAAAAAACAGTCATTAAAAAAACAGCAGGACACCAGCAGCTAGACAATACACTTATTTATTCACATAAAAAAACCTGAATAAAAAAACACAATAGTGAAATAGTAGCATCTCATGGTCCAATGCGAAATGAAGTATTCTGATGGTTTAGGGTGTACAAACCCTAGAAAATCCTGGCATTTACTCAAGCAGTCTGTTGTTTTCCTCAGTATCTCCTCTGTCTGGGACTGAAGACGGTGCTGGGGTCGCTGTCTCGTTCTCGCTCTTTCTCCCGCTCGCGCTGACTGTTGGGCGACAAGGGCTTCTCCACGACGGGCACCGGCCGCGTTTTGTCGCTCTTAAACAGATCACGACCCGTCCTGAGAATCTGCTCCTCGATTTTCCTGTGCCGCTTCATGTCCGACAGCACTTTATCCAGCCGCGCCTCGCGCTTCACCGTAGAGCGGCCGGAGGAGCCTGCGCACGAGAGAAAACATTACACATTCATACTGAAAACCTGCAAAAATCACCACATGCACACACCGGAAAACAGTCTGATCATACCTGGAGTTCTGCGGCGACTGAGGAAAGAGTTTTTGGGGGTTGCCATAGTCTGTTCCTCATCGAAATCAAATTCAGTGGGTGTGAGCGCCCTGCAGAACAATACATAATTATTTAAACATATTGCTAATAATCAGAAATGTCTGTTGAGCAGCAAATCAGCATATTAGAATGATTTGTGAAGGATCATGTGACACTGAAGACTGGAGTAATGATGCTGAAAATTCAGCTGCGCATCACAGAAATCAATTACATTTTAACAGATATTCACATAGAAAACAGCTGTTTGGAATTATAATAATATTTCACAATTTTTACTGCATTTCTGATCAAATAAATGCAGCGTCGGTGTTCAGAAGAGACTTCTTCAGAAACATGTTGAATTGTTCTACACTTCTGAACGTCTACTCCGACTGACTTGCGCTGGTTGTCCTCCTGTTTGGCGTCCTGCGAGTCGTCTCCGTCTCTCTCGGGCGAGGGGGTGCGCGGAGGGGTCGGAGGTCGGCGTGGAAGCGGCTCCCAGTTCAGCTCCAGCATTTCTCCTTTAGCCAGAATCTCATAGAGCCGCTTGATCTCCTCGGGCGAAGGCATCCAGTTCTTGGGGTCCTCCATCTCCTCGTCGCTGTACGGGATCTCCCAGTCCTCCTCCGTCGGCTGCTGCTGCTGTCCTCCGCCGCCTCCGTTCATCTTTCTGCTCCGCGTCCATGGATTCTTTGTCTCCTTCAGCATCTGTCATAACAGAGTCAATACAAAACGTCCATCGTCATGCACACAAAATGTATTGTGAGAAACAGAACTTGCACATCTTCTAAAGCAAATACTGTGGTGATACCATGGTACTTTTTAATAAATATGATCACACTCCAATGCACATGAGGAAAGAGTGCGAGAAGACAGCTGTGGAGCACATACTCGACTCGTCCTCTGCTGTCGCATCTTTCAGGGCTTCATTTGTGTCGTGGCTTCTCTCCTGCTCGTTTTCCTCGTGTTTTCCTGTAGTTTTCTCCTCCTCACTGACTCCCATGGACTCGACCCGCTCCGCCAGTTTGGACTGCGCCTCCTCCGCCTGCATCACTGCGAACTAACCACACACCGACAACTAGTCAAACTCGTGTTTACGTGTTCTCATGTCAGTTCCTGATCAGTTGCGCGCCGCGGACAGACGCGGTTCTCTGAGCATCATTCACACACATTTATTATTGATTTCTATCGCACAGAAATGAAGCGGAGGAGGCAAACTTACAGTTGCTTCCCACTACTGTTAGAAACAGCTGCGCGGAATCATAAAACGCATCAATGTGCTTTAATTTCTGCAGGTAACACCGCACGAGCTTTCATGGTCATTGAGCGCTGTTGTTTATTTCGGCGCCTTGACGTCATGCGTCCGATGTCCCGGATGAGCGGCTCCGCCCACAGCGCCACCGCGCGCTCGAATGACCGACACACGAGCCGTGATGAAGAAACTTTTTTTTTTTCTCTTTCAAGAACAAAAATACAAATAAACCGAAGTAACAGTGGGGGACACATACAACAAGTATGCATCATGGAGGGTAAAAAATTACATTTTACAAACAACATTTTTTAATATTAGAGACGTTTTTATACATTTCTTGTTTCTAGTACCTGAGATCAATGAGTCATAAAATATATTAAGGTCTTTACAAAAAAAATTAAAAGAGGGAGTAATAGACATTATTTTTGTTTTATGTATATGAAACTTCCCAAGAAGTATTAACACCTTTAAAGTGTGATCTACTACCTCTGATCCGGTGCTGCAATTAAGAAAAA
The DNA here is from genome assembly GCF_022985175.1 of Labeo rohita. Lineage (NCBI taxonomy): Eukaryota > Metazoa > Chordata > Actinopteri > Cypriniformes > Cyprinidae > Labeo > Labeo rohita. The sequence goes on along the minus strand of NC_066880.1, from coordinate 31,091,436 downwards.
AAAGATCACAGATTCATCTATTTTAATTATTTTATAAAATATATCAAAAACCAACCTAGGTACCTGCTTCCAAAAATCTTCAGAGTATTTACAATTATGAAATAATTGTGTGAGTGTTTCATTTTCTGAATTACAAAATGAACATTTAGGTGAGACATCTTTTCTAAACTTGTTAATAAAAGAGCTACAAGGATAGTACCTGCGCAATATCTTAAAATGTGTTTCCTTTACCTTATTTGGGAGTAAAAATGTATTACATGCCGACCATATTTTCTCAGTAGAAGGTATGAGGAAGAATTGTTTGCACTTCATGGGTGCTTTTGGGTAACAGCTGACATCTCGAATAAGACATTTTCTAATGTGTGAGGTATTACATCTAAAATCCATGATATTAATACCTCCGATAACAAGATTTGGAATTTGTCGGACAGCTGAATTATAACTGAGATGTATTTTCACAAGGTAAATCAATTTAGGGGAAATGCCTTTCACAACCAAATTATAATCACTACGAGAAGATTCAATCCCAGAGAAAGAAAGAAATTGCTGATAAGTATAAATCTCACCATTAGTGTTCAATAAGTCAGAAAGAAATATAATCCCTTTATCAAACCAATCTTTTTTTAAATATACTCTTATTTTTAGACAACACAAATTGGTTATTCCATAGTATGCATGAATGAGGAGAGAAATTATGTTTAAAGGCTAATTTCCATGCTTCTAATGATTGCTTATGAAAGTTTGATAATTTTATGGGAAGTTTACTGTATTTGAAGTCACAAGATAGTAGAAAAGACAACGCACCACACTTTTCAAAAAATAGATTGGGGATATAAAACCATATAGATTCAGTCTGGGCCAAGCAATGTTTAATCCAACTGAAGAAGCTTTTTTATTATTTATTTATTCATTCATTTTTTAGTATTATTTTTATTTTATTTTATTATATTGCATTTCAACATCTTAACAGAACAAAATAGGCAAACATAAACACAACTGTAAGTCCTTACAGACTGAGACATCCATTTTTTTTCTTTCTTTCTTTTTTTTTTTTATTGAACAATATCGATTTACAAACTCAAGTGGGGAACACAAATATTCATATTAAAAATATACACTTTTACATAATTAAATCTCAGTCATACATAAATGTCCATGTGTATATATAACTCTACACACAATAAACAACAAACAAACAAAACATTTTTTGGGGGGGTTGCAAGGAAAATAAATAAATAAATAAAATATACAAAATCTTACAATTTTTAAAAGGAAAGAGACTCATACATGGTTTTATACAGTTCACCAAGGGGTTCATTATATTTGGATAAGTGTTTTAAAGATTCTATGTATTTTTTACACTCATTTTTAAAACAATGTATAGAGGGTTTACTGTTATTCCACTTACTTTTACGTAAATGATATTTACCCATTGTCACAATGGTGTTTACCATCAATGACATCTTTTTCGAAAAACCATCCACATAAACCAACACCTGAAACAAATTAAATGACGGAATATCAGAAATAATATCAATATTTAGCAGCTGTAAATATCCTGCCAAAACTGTAATGTGACTGGACAAGAAAAAAAAATAAATGTTCAACAGTTTCAGGCACTTCCAAACAAAAAAAAAACACAGGGATCTACCTCAACACGGAATCTTTTCCATAAAATTTCAGCAGCTGGATAAACATTGTTCACAATTCTAAACTGAATATCCTTCATTTTAGGTAGAATTGGCCATTTAAGATAATTACAGAATTTATTTTTAAATACCTCATTATCAAAATGTTTTATTTTTGCAGGTGTATTAAAATCTGAAAATAATTTACTTTTTAATATATTTCCTATTACTTTGTTCTTACACTTTTTGTCCCCGATATGTATTCCTCCAATCTCCAACTCAGGCAATTTAACACATACATCTGAATATGTGAGGGTGTTTTGTATTAATTGTTTTAAAGAAGGAGGAATGGCTTAATTCTCTAAAGGAACATTTTATCTCAAATTTCTCCATGAATGAATTGTGATGAATAAATTGACCAGTTTCATCTAACAAATCTACAACATATAACACCCTTTTTTCATACCGTTCTTGTTTAAATACCGTTTTCCTATTTATTGCAATGGTTCTGTTATTCCACAAGGTAGAATTGTGCGGTGTGAAATTATGGGTGAATATTATTTTCCAATAATATAAAATTTGTTTATGGAATTTAGAAAGCTTAATTGGCAGTTTGGAAACCTCAAAGTCACATTTCAACAAGAAATCGAACCCTCCAACTTCCTTGAATACACATTTTGGTATCTGAAACCACACTGAATTAGGCCGTGTTAAATACATTTTAATCCATTTCAGTTTAAGAACTGCAGCTACTGATTCAAACGTTCAGACCTCCATTTTTTAACATAATGAGTTTTGTTTTTCCATACAAAACTAAACATAATAGAGTTAACCTGTTTCATCAGTTGAGGAGAAACATAAAGAGAATAACATGGGTAAATTAGTTTAGATAGTGAGATATTATCCATAATAATCATGCTATAACAGAGAAACAAACCGCCATACAAGGAATCAATCCAAAAAACATACGATAAAATACATTTATGCAAGCATAAACAATGTAGGGGATTAAACTAAATCACACTGGTCCTGCTTGAAACTGCGGTATTTAACTCGAAACGTCCAGTTTTTTAATGTAAAACAAAGTAATAAAATTGCATATGAAGCGTGTTTTTTTAGATGTCAAAAATACTACACTACTATTGTGCTTAAATAAAATTAGGCACGGTAGCACTGCAGTGTACCGTTTCTTAATTTTATCTGCATGTATTATTATTATTTGTAAGTCGCAGTTGCTCAAAAGACTTTTAATTTGGCGGGTGTTTCCCACAGTTCCGGCAGAGCGGAAGCAGACTGACGCGGAGCCGCACATCAACAGAACTAGTCCAAATCTGCGATGAGTTTTGAGTGGCCCTGGCAGTATAACTTTCCTCCATTTTTTACGTAAGTAAATGTTTTATCATCGCTGTCAGTGTCCGCAGATGGAGAGTGAGGTTGTGTGTCCGCAGGATCGTGTGTTTGATTTGCTGTAGTGTAAAATACAGATTTGTGCGGCGAATAAAGCTGCGCTACGGAAGTCATCAAACCTCCTCACCTGACACTACACACACCGCGAGAAAGATGAAATTAATGATGATCATGCAGCACAATACTTACAGTTACAATATGTCATATAGTGTTTTAATGCTGTGTGACATGAAATAATCCCGCGAGTGAAGAGAAGCGAATGCGATCAGAGTATAGTGATGATTCTGTGATTTAGAACAAGAGTCATTTCTCATGAAGTAAAAATGACCTTATATAAAGGCTAAAATAAAAAAAACTGTTTGCTGGAAGGCCTAGAAATATTAGGACATTCGGAAAAAGGCTATTTCCAATCAAAAAACTATAGTATTGTTAAATTCTCATTCCTAAATTATCTCTGTAGCACGATTTTGTAAATATGCATTGATAATTTTATCACAATATCGTGGTTACATAATTATGTGGAAGATGGTTTGGTTGTGGTTGATTTGGATCACTGGGAATGAGGGTTTGCTCGTGGGCCTGAACTGTCACTGAGTGAGTCGAGAGCAGCGGTCTGAGGTTTTTCTCTCTTTTGCAGACTGCAGCCGAATGTTGACACGAGACAGAAGCAGCTGGCGGCATGGTGTTCCCTCGTCCTGTCCTACTGCCGGCACCGCAAGCTCTACACTCTGGACGTGCTGGAGGCGCAGGAGAGCCCTGTGTTCAACAACAAGAAGATCGAGAGTATCCTTTCACGCTCTTAGTCTTCTTCCATTTGACGACCGGACACATTGTGGTTAAATCAAGTTTTCTGGTTCATGCATGTATTTCCCATAACTCTGTTGCTCAGGAAAACTTTCAGTTGAAGCCATACAAGTAGTTTTTGAAGAACTGAGAAAAAAAGGTGGGGTGACGCACACAGTGACAGGAGAGAAGGTTTACCAGTGTGGAAGATGAATGTTAAGATTATTTCGATCTTTGCTTTGGCACAGGAAACCTGGAATGGTTGGATAAAAACAAATCACGATGTCTTATAATGTGGAGGAGACCGGAGGAGTGGGGCAAACTCATCTATCAATGGGTGAGAGTGTATGCTAGCCTATTTATACATATTTATTTATGTACTGACATTATCATTCAAATGATTGGGGTTGGTATTTTTTTTTTTTTAATTTATGTGAAATATTATTTCATTAAATGCATTTCAAATGGCTGTTTTCCATGTGAATATCTGTTAAAATGTAACACGCAGCTGAATTTTCAGCATCATTACTCCAGTCTTCAGTGTCACATGATCCTTCACAAATCATTCTAATATGCTGATTTGCTGCTCAACAAACATTTAGGATTATTATTAGTGTTGTGCTTAATATTTTTGTGGAAACTGTGATACATTTAATTTTTCAGGATTCACAGATGAATAAAATGTTCAAAAGAACAGCATTTATTTGAAACAGAAATCTGCTGTAACATTATAAATGTTTTTACTGTCACTTTCTCCCATTCTTACATGCAGGTTTCCAAAAACGGCATGGTCAACTCAGTGTTTACACTTTATGAACTCTCTAATGGAGACGACACAGAAAAAGAAGGTATAAAAATATTTTGTATTTCTACTGTACATTGCACTAAATCAGCAAAATAGTGTCTGATTTGCCATGTACCTCGCACAGCTCTCAGATCAGGAATAGTTCACACAAAAATAAAAATGTGCTGAAAATGTGCTCATCCTCAGGCCATCTGAGATTAGGATGAGTTTGTTCCTTAACAGATTTGTAGAAATGTGTCATTCCGTCACTGTCTCACCAATGGATCCTCTGCAGTGAATGGGTGCCGTCAGAATGAGAGTCCAAACAGCTGATAAAAACATCACAATAATCCACAAGTAAACCACGCCACTCCAGTCCATCAGTTCACATCTTGAGAAGACAAAAGCTGAAACAAGTCCATCATTAAGATGATTTTAACTAAAATACGAGTGCATAATCCATAGTAACGCTTCCTCCAGTGAAAAAGTTGTTTGGTCTGAATCAGGAGAGAAATCTGCACTGATTAAGCACCGTTTAGACAGCTTTTGTCTTCCCGAGATGTGAACTGATGGACTGGAGTGGTGTGGATTACTTGTGGATTATTGTGATGTTTTCATCAGCTGTTTGGACTCTCGTTCTGACGGCACCCATTCACTGCAGAGGATCCATTGGTGAGACAGTGACGGAATGACACATTTCTACAAATCTGCTGAAGGAATAAACTCACGTCGGATGGTCTGAGGGTGAGCGGTAGCGGTGTTTGTCTCTGATGTAGTGTGTAACGGGTCTGTGTGTTTCAGAGTTTCATGGACTGGAGGACTGGATGTTGCTGCGTTCACTGCAGGCCCTGCAGGCTGATGGGAAGGCAGAAATGATCACTATGGATGATGGGAAAGGTGTCAAGTTCTTTTGAATCGGGCTTTCTCGAGTCAGACTGTGTGGAGGCGTTGGGTTTCTGTCAGCCCAGCATCGTCTTGCGTCCCAGTCGCTTGGGATCTTTTCTGGACTCTGTATTACACTCCACTACTAAATCAAGTCATTATTTGTCACGTGAGCCCAAACTAAATTAAAGGGTCTTCCTCGCTGGAACAAGTTTAAATCGATGGTTTTACACCTGATGTTTGAGCCGACTAAAGAAACCACGATTTTGTTCTGAACCATTATGCATACGAAGCGAAATGTCAGACCAAAACTAGGAATATCAGCATCTTAATGTAGACCCAGACTAAACCCTTTTTTGTGTACATACGTTTTTATTCCGCTCCTTTTATTGCTGTAAATCCTGACAGACTCTCGTTCTACTTGAATATTGTTCTGTGTAGAACCACAAAGGCAAAAACGGTCTTCTAATGTCAGACGCGGTTTTTGCGAATCCTGCGATGCTTCCTGGCTACGATTAAATGTTCTCGAGTAAATGTCTCGTTCCTGATGGCAGTGGAGTTCATATCAACATTTTGCTGAGATCCGGTAGCATTCACTCGTTTCCCCGGCCGTCACTGTATCTGATCACCTTTTATACCGATGTGATACTGTACAAATAAACGAGGGAGACGTTTTCAGTTCTCTCCTGCAAACCCCTTGAAATGTTTTGTGTTTGGTTTGACTGAAGAACTGAAGTCCTGTATATTTGTTTTTCATATGCAAATCTCATGGGATTGACGGAAAGCATCAAAAAAAGGCTTACAGCACAGAGTCAACAGCTTCCAGCAAAGGAAGAGATGACATACTGTCAAACATTCTCATTATACTATTATACAATATGTTTTTAATACAGTTAATGTTTTAGTTGATAATAGCCAGTAAAGTAAAGCAAAGTTTTTTATTTCAATAACTTAAAATAGGATAAAGGTTTTTATTTTAAATAAATAAAAAAATCATATTTTTAAAATCCTGAGCTCATATAGTGTAACTTTTGCATTTTGTATTTGCTAAATCGGTGTGACGGTCAGTAAGAGCGACAGGTGGCGCTAACGTGCCTCTGCCGAGCAGTTCTTTATTAAATTATGCAATGCAGCTGTATTAATCATCCCTGAGGGTTTTTTTTAGTGTTGAGCACACATGATGGAACAGACAGACAGAGGCGCTACAGTACTTGTGCTTGTCTTTCTTAAAATAAATGCCACTCAGCTTGACATTTTATCTAATGCAATAACAATAATGCATTTTAAATGTGTCTTCAGTTATTTTTTTGCAGCCACTGCATATAATGTAATATACAGTATAAATATGAGCAGTACAGTAGCGAGGTTCTGTGTCAGCGGCAGCAGTGAATGGATGAATGGAGCTTTGTGCTGGTTGCTGTAAGTTTCTGGCACACGAGAGCAAACAGCTTGAGCTTGTGCCGCAGAACGTGAGCTGGCCTTGATGTTCTGGACTCTTTCTGCTAGAATTCATAAACCCAGTCCAGTGTGTTTAGGCCAGATTACTCTGGTTTTGACAGAATATCAGACGCTTGCGGAGAATATTTACACAGTATTGCTATTGGTGTGCGTTATTGTTTTTGATTGGATGATGATTAGATTAGACGTGACATTTTAGTGTTTTACTTCGGCTCATTTCGGTCATGAAAATGATTAAATGTTACATTTTTAGAGATATTTAAAGAAGAAATGTTAAAGATTTGACAGTGTTTTGTCTTTTCCGATGTGAACCAAATCATTCCAGACAAAAACATGGCGAGCACGGCCCTTTTTAAATGTATTATTAGTAATCATATTTCGGGAGCAGCATGGACAGACCAACTCTTTAATAATCGTGTCCTGAGACATGAGAAAGGTCTAAAATAGCCCATCCAGACTTTGTGGGAATACAGTTATGGCCTTCAGCTCATATCTTAATGCCAGTTTTTTGTTTGTGAAAGATAATTAGATTTCCTGTGTATGAACTATTGAAGTCAAGGACAGTTTCATAGCAATTGAATTAAATCTCTGATTTCTTGATTGGCATTGTCAGTTATTCTCAGGAAACATCAGCTGGGGCTCAAACTGGTCGGGGTAAGTTGTCTTACGGGTATATTTGGGTGAAAATGATCAATTTTTCTTTTATGCCAAAAATCATTAGGATGTCAAGTAAAGATCATGTTCCATGAAGATATTTTGTAATTTTTCTACCGTAAATATATCAAAACTTAATTTTTGATTAGTAATATGCATCGCTAAGAACTTCATTTGGACAACTTTATAGGCGATTTTTCTCAATATTTTGATTTTTTTTTTTTTGCCTCAGATTACAGATTTTCAAATAGTCGGCCAAATATTGTTCTACATATTAGTCTGGTGAGTAAACTAAAAATGTAATTCGTTTCATTTAAATTTCAATTATTTAACATATTTAATACTGGGGTCATCCAAGTTATTTGACATATTTGACAACTTTTTTTTTTTTTTTAAAGTAACAGTAGTTACTTTCCCTGGTAATTAGTTACTTTTATAATGATGTAGCTATTGATGTTACTATTTGTGAGAAGTAGTAACTATAACTAAATACTTTTTTAAAGTGCCCAAAACTGCATGCAATCAGTCACTATCCAGCTCTGCTAGTAGTGGCCTCTTTGAATAATTTGGCGTTTTGTAAGAACTAACCAATATTTCTGTTTATAGAAACACACTGTAACTGGCCGATCAGCACCTGCACGTGATGAACAGATAGAATTGTTTCTGCATTTGTTACAATTTAAAAGGGCGGGTATCTCATCCGTGTTACATTGTCACATTTGTATGGACACAAAAGTTTAACGAGTGTTTAGTGAACTGAATCTTTCCTTTACCTTTTTGCTGTTACAGAGCAAATCGTTTAGAATCGTTTAGACCGTATGATTCAGTTCAAACGATTCATCGAAAAAAAAGCGAACCGTTCACGAATCGGACATCGCAAGCGGAAAATCTAATAGTCTCTCTCTCACCAACACAAAGGTGTTCTGATGGCACAGATATAACGCCAGAGGATGAAGGCGCTGACGAGCGCAAGCCTGCAGTGAAACCCAACGCCGCGGGACTCAGGTGAAGAAGGGGGCGGGGTCGGGCAGGCGCGCACTCGCGCTGAAGAGCTGTGGTGCACGCGCGCCTCTGCAGAACGCACAGCAGCCGCGCGCGAGTGAGGAGCGAATGCGACGAGCTGATGATTGTATCCTGGAGTATTTTCACACTGCTCTCAGTAAGGTAAATACGCCACTACGAGCTCGTTCGGTGCGGTTTTACTGTAACAGATTAGGAAATATAACGCATTTGGCTGCATATGTCTCATGTTGCTGTTAGGCTTCATTATAACCTGATTTACTGTTAAACCTGTCATATCCTCTGATAAAAAGGTATTCGTGCAGGAAAAGGCGCGGAAGGCTGCTGCTCGGTGTGCTTTGCGTTTAATGCGCAGTCTTGTGTGTTTGTGTCTCTGGTCCAGTTCGTGATGCTCGAGCTCGTCTGATCATGTCTCACGCCGACGTCGAGTTCGCCGGACGCGGTTTTCCAGGTTTACCTGTTGATTTAGAGGACGACTGTCTGTCCAGAGTGCCGATGCTGCGGACTCACTCGCTGAGCGCTCGCAGGAACTCATACGTGCTGCACAAACTCAGCGTGGACATCGAGCCGCAAATATACAACCAGACGCTGTCCAAAGCGCTGTCCTGGTCCACTGAGAACATCCTGCTGTCAGACAGAAGAGCTGCTGAAAACAAAACAGACCCTCCGTCTCCAAGTTCTCCCTCTCCGCTCTCCAGCCCGGAGTCCTCGACCCCCAGCGCCAGCTCGGCTCCTCCTGAGGACTGGACCGGCTCCGTCCAGACGCCTCTGTCCCCCGGAGCCCAGGACGCCAGCTCAGACTCGGACAATGAGGGCTCCAAAGCGGAGAGCGTGGCCCCACGACGGGCGTTTGTGAGCAGACTGGAACAGGATGAGAAAGAGGACATCGAGACCAAAGCGGTGGCCACCTCACCGGACGGAAGATATCTGAAGTTCAACATCGAAATCGGAAGAGGCTCCTTCAAGACGGTCTACAAGGGTCTGGACACAGAGACCACGGTGGAGGTGGCCTGGTGTGAGCTACAGGTAAGAGTTCTTTCCTAAATCACACATCAGTGTTCAGGCACAGGTGGGTTTACAGTCGTGCATTGCTGTAGGTGAGCTGTATACACTCATAATGATTTTGTAAACCTTTATGATGCACAAAACTATCCATATGCATTTTGAAATAGAGCAAATAGAGCAGATGTCCCATATGTGGGACACACAAGCCTATCACATGGTTCCTTCTTCTGTGTTGGACTCTGGCATGGATGCTTGGAAAAGTTTCAGCTTGTTTGGTTTCTGAAGAATTTCAATTGTTCATTTTTAAAAAATTCCACCCTCACGAAATCTAAAAATATGATAACTAAGCCATGAACCAACCCAACCTCTTCCAAGATGAATTGCAACATTGTAACGTTTCATTAGATACAATACATTATTGAACTACTCAATTAGTACAGTAGCAATGATTTCATACATGTGACCCTGGACCACAAAACCAGTCATAAGGGTCGATTTTGTGAAACAGAGATTTATACAACATTTCAAAGCTGAATACATAAGCTTTCCATTAATGTATGGTTTGTTAGGATTGCTGTTTTTATAACTATTTACAACTATGTGAAAATCTGGAATCTGAGGGTGCAAAAAAATCAAAATATTGAGAAAATCACCTTTAAAGTTGTCCAAATGAAGTTCTTAGTAATGCATATTGCTAATCAATAAATCAAGTTTTGATATATTTATGGTAGGAAATTTACAAAATATCTTCACGGAACATGATTTTTACTTTTGGCATAAAAGAAAAAATGTGTCATTTTGACCCATACAATACTTAACACTGGTTTTGTGATCCAGGGTCACATATGTATCATAGTTTAGCATTAAAGCATTAAAACATAGTAACAAGGTCTTTATATGCTTTTCCTGGTAAAAAGGTATCATTTGTAAACATCAGTTGACTTTATTGGTTAAGATAAACCAATAATGAAAAATAGCTCTAATTCTAAAGTCTAATTCATTCATTGATGCATCATTAAAATCTAAAGATGTATCTGTTAATATTTAATGCACATGAGCTAATATGAACTAACAATGAACTAACGATTTCTGGGTTTCTAACTGGTGTTTTTTTTTTTAAAAAGTAAGTTGAGTTTGGCTTGTGCAGAAGTAGATACTACCACTAAACGATCCCAGATCTCAGGTAGGTCTGTCTTGAAAGGGTAATTGTTTAAAATCAACTTCTTTATTGAGACTTTAATGAGATGTTCACACCTGTTCTGTCCGGATTGGTCAGACTCTGTGTTGGTGAGATCAGGTGCATCGACTGCTGAACCAGAGCAGAGCCGCTCTAATTAATCAATGTGCACATAAGCAAAGCTGGTCTTGGCTCTGCTTCTGTTCCATTAAAAGCTCAGAATCATTCTGATGTTGTGTTGTGAGGAGATGTGTGCAGTGCCCTGTCCAGGTGTGTCTGCTCTGTGCTGTAGTGTTTGACCTTGATCAGCGCTGTGTGGAGTCGCAGCAGTCACACACACGTCACAGTCACGCACTCTCACACGCCGCCTTTCCACACTTAACTGAGTGAATACGTGCGGCCCTCACGTCTGTTCAGTCGGTGAGGCGTACAGCAGGGGTTCACGTACAGGATGTGTTCAACCCCTTTCATGGTCATTAGGGTTTGCTCTGCTAGGACTCTGCTGAGTTTTATTTTAATACCAGCATTGTTTCTCTAAAACACCTTTGCTAGTAAATTTCACAAATAATCCTACACCAAATTTGTTTTCAGTGTATTAAAAATAAAGAAATAAATAAATAAATAAATATATATATAATAATATTATTATTATTATTATTATTTTATTTTTTTAATTATTATTTTTCAGGGTAGACTTATTTCTATTTTAACCTTAATCAAGTGCAATTGCATACAAGTGTTATTATGATGTTATGTTTTTTTGTTTTTTTTAAGCTTGAAAGTTTTGGTTTCATCCATTGGACTTTTAACAGATGGACAAAAATATTGAGAGAATATTAAAAAAATCTTGATTTATGGGTTGAGACAACATGAGTAACTCTCATTTTTGAGTGCGCTGTCCCTTTAACTGTTTGCATCCATTTAATACTCTGATGGCCTTTGCAAAACATGTTTTGTTTTGATAGGACTGATATGAGTGGAACAAGCCTGAGTTGGCAAATTTTGGGCCGTGACCTCCATTGTTCTGCAGTGTAAACACAGGATCAGATGTGCACGTGAGGTTAGGTTGATTCTTTCCACCTGTTGCTTTAGCATCATGCAGTGCTGTGCTGATGGGGGTTTCTCAGGGGAAAGCGAGGCGAGGATCTGGCGCTCGGATTGATGAACAGGTGTGAATCAGGACGGGCTGATATGCAGGTGTCCTCGTTCAAAACACGGTTAATGCCTGAAGGTCACATTCCTGTAGTCATCCGAGGGAACGAGGCTCAATTACTGTAATATCAGCTTGAACTAAAGGGATGAAAGTGAGCTTTGGGCTAGCGATTGAAGCACAGAACTGGTCTTTAAAGGATTAGTTTGCACAAAAATGAAAAATTATTTACTCAGCCTACTTATTGCATGTCATTCCAAACTTGAGTTTAATTCAGTTCAGATCACGTTTATTTGTGTAGTGCTTTTCACGACACACATCGTTGCAAAGCTGTTTCACAAAAAAGTGAAAGTTTCTACATTATATTTAGGAGTAGTTTACCAGCGTTGACTATGTGAAGGTGATATTAATGACATATAATCAAACAGAAATGGTTAATTTTACTTTTTTTGTCAAACAGAAAAGGACATGCTTTGAATGTTCATGCTGTTCATTTCTATACAACAACAGTAGAGAACAGGTCTGTTATCTTTTTAGGCCTTTTAAAAAAAACAAACAAAAAACAACAACAACAGCAACTAAAATACAGCATTTAAAAAAGTCCATATCTCATGCTAGTTTTGTTTGAGTAACAGACTGAAATTAAAATGTTTTTTTAAATTACATTTTTAGTAATTTTGCTATAGTTTTGTCTCAGGTTTTTTTTTGTAACATTTATGTATTTATTTATTTCAACTTAAACCAAATGAAAATGAGAAATATTGCCTTGGCAACTAGTTTAAAATAAGTTACTTTTTTAATTTATTTTATTCCAAGCAATGACAGTTTTTTTTATTTTTTTTATGGTTTATGTTTTGTTTTGGTTCATGATAATATCCCTGCATAGCAACTAAAGTGATCAAAGTGATTTTGAGGCCAGAGTATGAACCACAGCATGTTTGTGAAGACATGCAATGCTCTCTCATGAATATGTGTTTGCGTTTGTATTTAATTGTGAGCAACTGTTGCTTTTGAAGATTTCTCTTTTCAAAAACAGAACAATGCGTTTGACTCCTTGCTGACTCTTGTTGGCGCAGGTTAAGCTGCGTCAGTGGTTGTGTGAGCGTGTAGAAGTGTCTCGAGTCTCTCTGCGAGCCTTAATCAGCTCTGATGGGATTTCGTACGGCTGCTGCTGTCGCTCGCGTCTGCTTGGTCACGATGACATCATCTGGACCCGAGCGCCGGCAGCTGCCGCGCCGACCTTTGCTAATCTGGCCTCGTGCGAACCTGTGATGAGCGTCCAGATCGCCTCCCCTCGTGTGGTGTCCTCCAGTCCACACCCAAACAGCCGTGGCTTTCACTGTTCCTGAAGAATGTCGTCCTTCTTGTGGTTTAACACTGATGGGAGTTCACGAGCTGATTAAAGATTTCTGAACTGAGATCTTACAGAAACCGCAACCAAATCTAGGTTTGTACGCTGAAGATGTAAAGTTTACCTACTCGCTGTGAAAAAAGTGCACTTGATTGTATTGAATGTGTACTTGTAGTGTACTTCAAATCTTAAAGCATATTAGAAAAACTGTACTTAATGTGTACTCAATAAGAGTACGATAATTAATAAACAATTAATAAATGTTTGTCATTACACTTTTATTGATGTGTTCACTAAAGCAATTAGTTGTAAAAAAAAAAAAATAATAATAAAATAAAATGTAAAATAAAAATTTTGTCAAATAATATTTAATAAATAGTTTTTGAACTATAAACAACATAAAATGTCACCAGATTCATGTTCTGTCACGTTCATAAAACTGAATGCAATTTTAGTGCCACTTGCTTGACATTTCATTTCTGAAGTGCTGCGATTCACGCGACAGCCAGCGTAATAAAACAGCCAGATTTACTCTATAAAATTTAATGCACTTTTAGTGCCACTTCTCAGATATTTCATTTCTGCACTGCCATCATGGTGTAATAAAACTCTGGCAGATTCACATTCATCAGTTTTGGATAAAACTGAACATGCCTTTAGTGCAACACAACAGATATTTAATTTCCAAACTTCCATGAAACACACCACATCAAATATCATAAAATGTTTCCAGATTCTTGCAAACTGAACACACTTTTAGCACCACTCATGGACTCTGCAGGTGTTGCGAAATGTGCGAGAAGCATCGTAGTACAGTTACAGAAATGCCATAACAGGTGTGTTTTTTCCAGTGAGTCTGAGTTGGGAGGATTACGATCACAATATGAACACATCAGATACGCTCACCTGACCTTAGCTGTGAAGTGAAGCTGCGGGACAGTCATGTGTGTGTTGTGACCCAGCGTTCCTGTCTGAGCTTTGCTGATGAGGACAGATTATACATGGAGAGTGGTCTAAATCACTGCGTTCAGTGAACGAGCGATGAATGGCATTGCCGTTACTGCCTAAAGGGACGGACGAGGAGAAGAACATGTTATTATGTTATCTGTCGCAGAAAGAGCGTTTTCTTTGTGTCGTTTCTGAGAATCAGCACAGAGACGAGTGTAATATTTGCAGTCTAGAGTGTGTGTCATCGCATTTCTCTCTACCGTCTGGACGTCTGTAAATTTCCAGTCAGCGGTCTCGTGTACGGTTACCCAGCGCTTGGACCTCGGCCATTCACTTCCTGTGGGTTGAGGAAGTTAATGCAGTGAAACGGTGTGTGTTCGTCAGAGCGCAGCGCTGTAGTTCAGAGAATAGAGTTCAGATGATTCTCAGCTGTGGAATTTTCCTCTGATTTGCTCTCAGACTCGAGGGAGAGTCAGCGCAGTCGCTGTGATGTGTGTTGCTCATCTGTACTTCATAACGCATGTGCATGATTAATGAGCTCATGAAACCAGAGCCTGAGATGCTTCATCAAACACAACACACATGCTGTCAATGCAGCCTAACTTGTATTGATCCTGGATGATTCCTTTAATGCTGTCATCCGATTGCAGATCATGCTTTGTGACCTTTTGTGGTCCCTTACAAGAGGTAAAGAAATGTTATGTAATTGGACCGATTTCCTAATTTCCCAGCATGCATGCAGTCGTGCTCACAGAGAGAGTTTGTGTAGCAGAACATTGTGGCCTGCGGCTGTTGACAGCTTTAAATTGACATTCTCTGATATGCTTTTAGCAGTTTTACATCTGCTGTATGATTGTTTTGGTGAATCTGCTGCAGTGTCTGTGCATTACAAGCAAACTGTTGAGTTTTCACTAACCAGAATCTGCTGCTAGTTAGTAAAGTAGAAATGCAGTGACACAAAAAGCAAGTGATGACAGAACATATGAGTTGAAAATGAACTGATTTTGAACCACTTGCAGGACGATTCTCTGCGTTTAAGTTACGCTTATCAACATTAATAAGTTAAATAGAAGTTAAAATATAAATAAATGTAGTGCCGTTCAAATGTTTAGGATCAATCTGCTCACCAAAGCTGCGTTTATTTGATCAAAAATACAGTAAAAGTTGTAATATTGTGAAATACTTTTACAATTTAAACTAGCTGTTTTCTATGTGAATATCTGTTCAAAAAAAAAAAGTTAAAAATAACTTTAGTAAATAGTCTTTACTATCTCTTTTTATCCATTTAACACATCCTGGCTGAATTAAAGTATTAATTTCTTACAAAAAATTTTCATTACATAATATTTTTATTAAGATTATTTATATGATATGTATTCTTTATATTATTGTTATTTATATATAATTTA
The DNA here is from genome assembly GCF_022985175.1 of Labeo rohita. Classification (NCBI taxonomy): domain Eukaryota; kingdom Metazoa; phylum Chordata; class Actinopteri; order Cypriniformes; family Cyprinidae; genus Labeo; species Labeo rohita. Next base: position 31,075,780 of record NC_066880.1, on the reverse strand, counting down.
TTAATAGTATTTTTTTTTTTTTATACAAACAGTGAGATGTAATAAGAAATATACTCTATAACCCAGATATCAGGATGACTGCAGGCCTTGATGATTTGTTTTGGTCAGAATGGTACATTATTACTTGTTCTTTCCTGTAGTTATAAAACAGCCCTTAACATGTTCATCTTGACACAAATGTGAGCTCGTGTCGAGCACTATGCTTTTTTGTGACTGATAAGAGGCTGCTGTTTATCAGACTTTGTCTCCTTGAGTTTTATGTCAGCAGTGTAAGAATCAAACTCTTTCAGAACGACTGCCGGCATCTTATCAGCATCTGCCTGCTGCACTAATGCATTCATTTTCAGTGCAGAGACGGATGGCAGCGACGTTTAAGCGCCCGCGCCCGTCACGTACGGCACACGCGCTCCTGTATGGAGACGGTACGTTCTGTGCCCGCTCGCAGTGAGATCACAGCTGATTCTAGTGAAATTCGTGCATGTGAACAAAGTGTTTCCTCACAGATGATGCAGAGCAGTTACACAAGAACAAATATATGCTACGTGCGACACGTTTCTTACCGATGCTGAATGCGCTGAAGCTTTATTAAAGATAAAGTTCAGCCAAAATACTTCTAATGAGTGAAATATGGTTGAAGTAAGTTTACTGACAAGCGTTTATGATGAACTAAAATATACTTTAATGTCATTCCTACTGAGGCTTGTGTGTCATGTATTTAAATTGATTTGAAATTGCACATGAATAATGATGTTGTCATTTATTACATGTCAGATATTAAGTTTAATATCAAATAACACACTACGGTTAAATATATCATTAATATTTTGTGTCAAAATAAGTGTACCTCTTTTATTCTTTTGTTTAAAACACAGCAAACGTTAACATTAAAATAATGATTTTAAAATGTACTTTAAAGTAAAACTTTTAATCTGACATTATTGTAAAGTGCACTTTTTAAAAACACATTCATTAGTGTTATTTTGCCTGCAAGTACATTTTTGTCTGAAGGTCTGAAGTGCACTACAAATGCACATTTAATACAAGTGCACTTCTTTTTCACAAGGGAACCAAAAACCGTTTGACCTACATCTGCTCAGCTGGCTTTGTCATCATCGTAACTGTAAACCGGTATTGACGTTTTTTCTTTGTATCTGGGATTTGCTGAATGTACAAGACTCTAAACTTTCTGACGTCAGCCCAGAAATGATGACAGATATCTTATTGTTGTGAAAGTTGTGAGTTTTGTATCTTCTGTAGCACAGATGTCTCATCTGTACTGTAGAGCGGCCGACATCCAAAGGTTTGATAAAACAACTGATGTCTGTTACCTCACATTTCCATCAGAATGACTCAGTTGGATTCGATCGGTCTGAACGAGCAGGAGCATGGAGAAAGTGTCCTAATGGAGTGACTGCTGTGATTTTTCCCTACGAGGAGATGTCAGTCAGAAAGGGAAAGTGAGAGTATCAGAGCGTAACCTTCAGACAGAGAACAAAGAGCCAAGAGTTTCCAAACTCCGACCGAACGCTGCCAGCCATCGAACTATCGCTTCATTGTGCTTTTATGTCCTTTTCTCAGCTCGAGGAAAACATTGAGTCATTCTGACTAATGAAAACACCCTTACTCAGAAAATCAATAAATCTGAATGGAAACGGACCAAACAGATTGGCAAAAACGCAGCACTTTTTCCAGACCGCATTATATATGTAAATAGCATGAATAAGAAAACTGCTCTTGTTCTATTTGTCCCCCTCAGGAAGAAAGTGGTTCATTCTGGCAGTATTTCTCAGTTGTTTAAATCAACACATTTTTCCTGGTGGTCTCAGACTGTGTGTCAGCACTACACCGTGAAACAGGATGAATGAACTGCTCACAGCAAGTATTTAATCTGACTTATTAGGTTATGCTAACTACATCTTTGAGTTAAGAGTTGCTTTTTACAAGAAAGTGCTGTTTCAGTCTTTCATCTTCAGAATTTCACATTTAATTCGGTCAGCGTGTTACTTGCTGTTTCTTTGTAATTAACAGAATCGCTCACAGAACAATGGAAATTTGCTGAAAATGTGCTCACCCTCAGGTCATCCAAGATTAGGATGAGTTTGTTTCTTCAGCAGAAATGTAGAAATGTGTCATTCCATCACTGTCTCACCAATGGATCCTCTGCAGCGAATGGGTGCCGTCAGAATGAGAGTCTGGTACAAACATCACAATAATCCACAAGTAATCCACACCACTCCAGTCCATCAGTTCACATCATGAGAAGACAAAAGCTGAAACAAATCCATCATTAAGACATTTTTAACTAAAATAACTAAAATAAAGTGCATAATCCATAATAACACTTCCTCCAGTTAAAAAGTGGTCTGGTCTGAATCAGGAGAGAAATCTGCACAGATCAAGCACCGTTTACAAGCCAAAACAGCTCTGAAGAAATATGTGGCTGGATTTTGATGAGGGGGACATTGACGGAGATGGACATCTTAAAGCGTCTTAATGATATACTTGTTTCAGCTTTTGTCTTCTCAAGATGTGAACTGATGGACTGGAGTGCTGTGTGTTACTTGTGGATTATTGTGATGTTTTTATCAGCTGTTTGGACTCTCGTTCTGACGGCACCCATTCACTGCAGAGGATCCATTGGTGAGACAGTGATGTTCAGCAAATGTTCTTTTTTGGAAGGACTGTTCCTTCAATTGTATAATTTCCTAGCAATGACTGAGTTCTGCACCATTGTTTGTGATTGTAAGCGGTTACACAGAGGGTTGAAACCAAGAAACAGAAGCAGTTAAACAAATGGAAGTGTTTGTGAATGACTATCATCAGACTGTCATTTGATTAAATTGCCTTCCATTGAAATGATTGAGATGAGGCTGATTAGCCGCATGAACACTGGGCGACCTCATTTGAGTGATTGCAGCAATTTTATTAATAACTGTATACAGTTTAACGACCGTGATAGATTGTCCCGTAATGATAAGGGGGTCGTTCACAAGAGCAGGTCAGAGGTAAAACACAGAATCTCCAGCTGTAAAAATGCAGCCCATGAACCGGGACGCATGAATCTGCGTTTTTTGACGTATGTTCTCTTCTGCTGCTCTGGCCTTTTTTAAATCGCCTCCTGTATTTAATGTAAGTGTTGACCTCAGGCTTGCGTGTGTTATGAGTTCTTGTGAACGGCATGTGAGTGTGTGTTGTGAAGCGATGGCTGAATGTGCACTCCTGACCTCCTCTCCCAGCCTCGAGAAAGGAAATGTCAGAGCAAACCGTCTACACTTAAAGCAGACACTCTCTTACAGCGCTGCACAAGATTGAGCCTGTTGTGTGTTGTGAAAGTTCCTCTAGATCAGGTAACTGAGCCCGGCGGGACGTCCTGTACTCGCTTTCACGCTGAGAGACGCTAAACCCGCCGCTGTCCTGTTTCTGTCCGGACGCCTCATTATTATTAGTTTGAAACGTTAGACACTGCTGGAATGTATTTCGAGCTCTGATGTGATATTTTCATTATTGGTCTGGATAATAATCAACTCCAGATGTGCCCTGATCATCATTGTGTTTCTCTCTAACTAGCCCGGACTGGTTTGGCTTTGACTCAGTATTTTGTTTGCAACACTAAGACACAAATACACACATCTATATCAAATGAGATCCAAACTGATCTGCTGTGAAAATGCTTTCATTACAGTATTGTTCATTACAAATCATATCGTCGGCATAAGAGTTTGAGTTAAAGGTTCATGTTCAAATTGTTTTAACCTCGGCCCGTCGGTTTAAATTTCCTACAAATGATTCTAAATGATCAGCAATTCAGCTGACCAGTGCAGTGAATGGGTGCCGTCAGAATGAGAGTCCAAACAGCTGATAAAAACATCCATCATTAAGACGTTTTTAACTAAAATACAAGTCCACAATCCATAATAACCCTTCCTCCAGTGAAAAAGTCCATCTCCTGTTGTCTCCCACATCAAAATCCAGCCACATGTTTGTTCAGAGCTGTTTTGGCTTGTAAACGGTGCTTGATCTGTGCAGATTTCTCTCCTGATTCAGACATTTTCACTGGAGGAGGCGTTATTAAAAAATGCGTATTTTTACCTGATATTTGTGCGTGGTGTATATTTATTTGTTTATTAGAGTATTGATAAGCTTGCTAAAGCAGCGTGCTGGTGCTAAACATAAAATCACAAGTGAGTCGAGTCTCCGGTGTGATGATACGGTTAATGTGCTGTGTGTGGTCTGCAACGTCACAAAAAATCTGTAATTAAATGGAGTGTGGAAACACATTTCTCAAGTGTACTGCCATTGAAAGATATGTTATTACACAGTTAATTAGGGTTGCACAACTTGTTCAGTAAATCACAGTGCAGATAGTTTAATAAACACTGCCATTCCGACAACAATATGATAAAAATCAAGGCTAAAAACAGTCTCTTCAGCAGCGCTTCACAATACAGTTTGTTTTGGCGTGTGAGGTGGCAGAGAATGGACACCGTAACAGATCAGCTGTGAAATCCTGTGTTATCTGCTGTGTTTCAATGGATATCGATGACATATAATGCTAAAATCTCTGAGGACTCTTGATTTGTTTATTAAAATAAAACAACACACTGAGGATGAACCGATCAGACGCCAGAGGAGAGAGAGAATTAACAGCAATGCACTTGCTAAGTTTTTCCCCCAGCGCTGCCAAAGTGTTTTGTAATATTAGGTAATGGAGATACTGAACTATTTGAACCATTTATAACCATTAAGAGCAATTAGGAGCACCTTACTCCATTTCTTGCCTGTCCTCTGATTGGTGTTTTAATGGGTTACCCAACCAAAAATGGAAATGTATTCATCACTTCTGCGTTGAACACAAAAGAAGATATTGCACAATGTCTGGAAGGGATGTTGAGATAAAAGCACCAAGTGGTCTATATGACAACAAAACAAATAACAGATCAAACTGCAGTTCACTTGTGTTTTGTGTTTTTATGCTTCAGTGACTCGTTCATGATCGTAGCTTTGTTGTGTTTTCATTTTCTGAGTTTGTTTTTCCTTCATAATTCATTTGATTGTCAAGACTGGATGTGTTCATGCAGAAACGGTGGCATGTGAACGCTTATATTCGTATTGTGTTAACCTCTGTTCTGGTCATCTTCCTCTCAGTCTGTTCTTTCTGTGCCGTCGCTATCAGTTTCTCCTGCCGCCGCTTTTGAAATAGTAACACTATCAGCACTCGTATGAGAGCACGACGCCGGTCATTTGCCACTGAGTTTCCAGAACAAGACACAGTCATAATAACTGCTGATATGAGCTCTGGAACCAAACAGATGTTGCTCTTGTGTCCATATTTAATAGTGCTCAATATCTATATTGTATCTATATAATATCTAGTCAATATCTATATTTTAAAATAAACTACTGGTTTGGATTTTTTTTTTTTTTTTGGAAAGTCTTTTCTGCTCACCGAAGCTGCATTTATTTGATCAAAAATACAGTGAAAACAGTAATAATGTGAAATATTTTTACTATTTAAAATAACTGTTTTCTGTGTGAATATCTGTTAAAATGTAATTTATTTCTGTGATGCGCAGCTGAATTTTCAGCATCATTACTCCAGGCTTCAGTGTCACATGATCCTTCACAAATCATTCTAATATGCTGATTTTAAATTGCATTAATCAGAAATCATTCCATTATACCAAGACATTTTAAATTGCAAAAATCTATTACTGTTTTACTGTATCTTTTACTGTAAGTCTTAAAGTTATTCTGAACTTTTGACACATGTATATTGTTTTTATACTTGGTTAATAGTTTCATCGTTGTACCATCATTTTTTTTTTTAAATTATGCCATTCGCAGTGTTTTATCCTGCATCCAGTTGGTTTGGTTCATGGCTTGGAAGTGTTTGTTGAGGAATGTTTTGAAATCCCTATGGAGAAAAGGATTGGGAAAAATACTTCCGGAGTCAAGGTCACTGAAGTGTGTTGTCTTGTGAGGGTAACCTTCATTTGAAGCCTCTTGTGTCCCCACACACACACACACACACAGATAAAGGGGAACATTTTGTGCAGCCTAGATCCACTTGATGGATACAGTAGAGCACCGCTGTCAATAAATACACTGAAGCTTAACCCAACTGTAGGAGAAATAAACTGTATGATAGCTATAATAGGATGAACATCATAAAAACACGCCCGGATCACGTTCCACCACAAAATCTATAGGAAAAAATACTTACGCGCTTAAAGATAATAATGCCTAACTAACGATAGCAATAACACTGTGTGTGTGTGTGTGTGTGTGTGTGTGTGTGTACTAGTACTAGTCTGTCATCACACTGATTTCCAGCAGCTTCATGTGGATCTCCATCACTGTCATGTTTGGATTCCAGCTGTCGTGTGATTGATGGATGCGGTGCTGCACGGCCTACAGGTGTTCCCACAACAAAGCCATCGATGACTCGTGTGATGTGTTCTCGTTCAGTGTGTGTGTGTGTGTGTGTGTGTGAGGGACGCAGTGAGATCGATATGAATGGAGGCTCTTTATTTTAGAGGAATCACAAACATGACTCAGCCTGTTGTTGCTGATATCGACGCTGTCTTGAAGAACAAAGATAACGTTACCACACAAAGAAATACAAACGCAGCTCCCGTCCCTCTTGCACAAAAGGTTATTCGTTATCACGGATCAAGATGACTTTTATAGGAACCCATGAGGCACACGAGAAGTGTGTTTTTGTGGAAGTTGGGAAATATTTAACCTGTAATCGCGTCTTCTTTCTCACCTCAGGCTGTGCTGCTGATAGTTTGGTGTCAGATGTTTCCTCATGGAAAAAGCTTCCTACTTTTTCTACGTTATTGATTTTTAACAGATTAGAATGTTTTTCTGCCCATAAGAAGCATCTGATCGTCTGATCACGTGTATATTTGCGCTCCAGTCAAGTCACGTCAGCTGTATTTATATGCACTTGATACTATAGATGGCAACTTACAATAGAAAACAATAGAACAAGAAAAAAGCTGCTGACAATAGAAAGCAGCTTTACAATACTAAATATGAAGAAAACAAAAAAACTGTGTCAGCGTTCCTTTCAATTACAACTGCAACTTCTCTTTCAGCTTTTGCGGACATCTGTATGGAAGACAGTTTCCACCACGGAATAAAAAAACTAAAAACTTTATCTCACAATTCAGACGTTTAGCTCACAAAAAAGAGTTTAGATCTCACAGTTCTGACTTTTCTTTGCAGAATTGCGAGATATAAATGTAGAGTTTAGAGTATAAACTCAGAATTCTGACTGATTTTCTCATAATTTGAAGTTTACATCTCACACTTCTCACTTTGTTCTCTTAGAATTCTGAGTTTGAATACAGCAATTCTTTTTTTTTCATCTTTCATAGAATAAAAGTTAAAAAAATGAAATGCAACTTTGCAATTCTGCATTTTTTTCTCACAATTCTTGTTGATATCTTGTAATTCTTACTTCAGAATTCAGATTTGTCAGATAAAAAGTCACGACTGCTTTATTTTTATTTATTTTTTATCTTGTGGTGGAAACAGGCTTTTGTGCATTTGACCTTGATGGACTGAGCTAAAGAAATGAGTTTCCCCATCAGAGAAGGCGGAGCTCCAGAGCCACACCTACTGATTACACAATCGCATGGACCAATGATCATTTGAAAGTGCTGGAGTGAATTTTTCTGTAAAAGTTCGCTTTAGGAAGCTGTTTCAACTTTCAAAACGAACGTGTTTGGCCTGAGTTTGTTCAAAATGATGTTGTTCCAGTCTTTGATTTCACGTATAGTGTGCATGTGTTCCTGCATGGCCTGTGTTTGTTCTAATGAAGCTGCTGAGAGCTGGTTCCTCCCCGTTTGAAGCTCTATAACATCAGCGCTGCTTATGTAAGAGCATGTGGAGCCGAGCCAAGACCATTTGAGCCTGGCTTTAATCAGACCCCAGTACGAGTTTCAGGGAGGGTCGGACGAGCGCAGGTCTCAAAAGCACACGAGCGATGTCGGATTTGCCGTCGTGCGCCGCTGAATGCTTTCAGAGAGACACTGCCACAAAACATCCTGCCATCAGCAGATCCACACGTCGTAGACATTGGATGAAGAATGACCTTGCGAGGGCGGTGTGTGTAATGATGGGCGTGCAAATGACCTGGTGGTGATAACAAGAGCTTCAGAGACGTCACACTCATTTTTCATTAAACTGACACCACTTCTATTATGAGCGAGTTTCTGAATTAATACGTGCACATGTTTTAATTAGGGGTTTGCAGTGTTTGCATGTTATTGTTTTGTTGGTGTAAACAGTGATGTAACCAATCCACAACATGTCAGAGCAAACTACACCTGAGAGAAAGATTTCCCAACGTGGAGCACGGCGATATTTATTATTTAGTATTTACATAACACTATTTAGTCTCATGTAAATACCTTTCAACAAATTCATAATGTTCACTCCAGGTCTAAATGTCAGGAAAATGAAGCGTGGTGTCTGCGCGTTTGATTTTGCACCGTGTATTTCATGCACATTTAGCGTTGGATGAGTGTGAATGGAGCCCGGAGTGGTTTATATTCCTCTTCATTATGATCTCTTTCCTTTCTACCAGATCCAGACCTTCAGCGTTTCTTCTTCTTCATCCGGCGCTGTTTACTTCTCTGCTGGGATGAAAGAGCACTTGTTGATGTTTCCATGCTTTTTGGACCAATGTTGTCATTAAACGAAATGCCAAATACCGTTCAGGTTTTAATATTTCTAAACTATCATAATGAGAACTCCGGCAGAATATTTTACGTAACTTGAGGTTTGTGTGTCAAGGGACTCGAAAGAGTGCCGTCCATTGTCTAGTGTCATTTACAAACCTGATGCAGTCTGCATGTGTTTATGTGTGATGTGTTTATTCCATTGGCCGCTGGAGGTGAGAGTGATGTTCGCCTCATGTTTAATATCAGCTGCATTAATTCATGCCCTGAATGTTGTCAAAGACTCAATCAATCATTGAGGTTTGTATTTTTCTGACTGTTTCTGTGTGGTTTCTCCTCCGAGTCAGGTTTCGATGACTCACCTAGTAAAGCTTTCCTTTGCAAACATCATCTAATAAGAGAGATTTACTCTGCTCTGAGAAGAGTTTTTGGGATTTGACGTTTGAAAAATGATCATCATTTCCTTGCATACCATCTCCCTAACTGTTTTTGTGATGTTAGATTGGATTTGTCACTGGCTTAGAGTCTCTGGAATGAATGGATGTGGTTTGGCGTGGGTTCAGCAGTCCGGTCTGGGCAGTTTAGAGTTAACTAGCGTTGAAGCGACTGGCCCGTACCGCTCTCGACCCCCAGCGGCGCGCTCTGATTGATCGCACATGTGTTCCTGTACATTCCTTCTTCTAAACATTCAGCCGTACAATAACACTATGAAGCAATGCACAATAAAATTCTGTCCAAAAACATACGTAAACATCTCTTTTTACAACAAACAGAAATAAAAACACCAGGATATAAGTACTATACCAAAGTTACTTTTTAAATCGAAATATGTAAAAATTAAAACTTTACACATCATGCACATGATTTGCATGAATGCCAAAGGATTCATGAAAATTTCTTAAAGGAATATTTTAGCTAAAAATGAAAATTCACTGAAAATGTGCTCATCCTCAGGCCACCCAAGATTAGGATGAGTTTGTTTCTTCATCAGATTTGTAGAAATGTGTCATTCAATCACTGTCTCACCAATGGATCCTCTGCAGTGAATGGGTGCCGTCGGAATGAGTCCAAACAGCTGATAAAAACATCACAATAATCCACAAGTAAACCACACCACTCCAGTCCATCAGTTCACATCCTGAGAAGACAAAAGCTGAAACAAATCCATCATTAAGGCGGCACCCATTCAATTCTTGCCATTTTCTTCTTATTTTCTAACTTAGGAAAACTATTTAAGAATGTTTTGTATTCCTAACAGTACTTGAATGTTCTATTTTCTTTTTCCACTGATCTTAAGACAAAACTTAAAATTCTTGAAAAAAAAAAAATTGTAAGTAATTTCTTAAAACATTGAATCTGTTATTGTGTGCACTTTTTTCAGATAACACTGATGCTTCTCATTTTATTTTTGAGAAAAAGATATTAAGATATTAAAAAAATATATTTTAAAAATATTTGAGAACATTTTAAAGAATTACACTTCTGAAACATCTAAAACTAGAATTTATGTTGGTTATTACACTAGATAAATAGCTATTGTAAAACACAGTCTTAGGTCAGTGTGTGGCAACTAAAGTCAGTATCTATGTTTTAAATCTTTACAGTACCACACAATAATGATGCTTTCAATGTTCCAATGACAGAAACACAATAGCTGTCCCATATGTGTATACTCTTGATTTTGTCCCACACGTGCGTCAAGCACAAAAGCGCTACCATATGGCTGATTCCCTGACAAGCCTTTAGGTTCCTTCCTTCAATCTTGAGAAGTCTGTAGAGCTTGTTATGTGTCATTTTGTAATTACCAGCTCTCTGTGCCGGGGGCGATCCTGAGCTCGAGCTGCCGTGTTCCTCTAGGTCGCCGTAATCCTTTCGAATTTCTCCCATTTGAGCCCACCGTGTTTCTTCATCTAACGTGTTTTAACAGTGCCGGTCCCAGGATGTTCAGTTTAACCCTTTACTACAACTCCAGCCTTTAGCTAAATCACTGTTCAAGCTGTTCAAATGAAGCAATGAGCCACAAGAGGATGTGTGTTTCACCACTGATGGTTTAATCACTGTAACACACAGCCTGTAATGCCTCATTACTTCATATACACCAATAAACACACACGTTTTGAACAGTTACAATTATTAAAAAACTCATGATGATAAAGGAGGAGGCGATAAGTGATTATCTTTACGAATGAATCATTGAATAATTCACTAGACCAATTCATTCAAAACACAGATTCAACTAAGTATGAACTATATAGTATGAATGTAAAAAAAAAATTTTTTGTTAGTGGAGCAAAAACTTACAAAGTAACCTGCAATATTGTCTAAAATGTAAGTCATGACACCCTAACTTCTTGTTTGTGTACTGATGGTTCAACTTGTCCAGTGCAAGACTTGACATTAAGTAGCATTTAATTAAGTAATCTGAGTACTTTTTGCATGCTGTTTCATAAAGACTGTTAATGTGCACATACTACTTAATAGTACTTTTACTATATTATTACTTGTCACAACGTATGCATATTTAGATGCAGCCAAAAATCTGCCTTTATGAGTGAGTCACTGAATGATTCACTCAACCGATTTGTTCGCTGAAGGTTTGAAATTATTTTCATTATCTGAGCAAAAACTGACAAAGTAACTGGCAATATTGTGTCAAAAATGTGAGTTGCTCAATCTTAACCTCTTGTTTGTGTAGCGGTGGTTGAACTTACAGCTTGACAAACACAGTATTTTTGTGGAGAACTCCTGTTTTAGTGTTGCTTGCACAGGGAAAGCGTCTCTCTGCTTTTAGAAGGCGCTGGAAAGTCAAATGCATCTTTATGATATTTACATCCTGGAAAAAGGTTCTGGTTACCTAAATGCGTGCGCTTCATAAGGCTCCGCTGGTGACGGTGAGACGCGGCTGACCCCCTGCTCCTCCGTCAGTTTGTTTTCCCAGCACAGATATAGTCCTGCAGAGTGTATTTGAGGAGATAATGACATTAGCTGTGCTAAAATCGTGCCTGTGTATATGAGAAGGTCTCGGCTGCATCACTAATGTGGGGACAGTAGCTCAGTGTTGATTGTACACATACTGGAGTCTGAAAGGCAATGCTGTGTTGACTGAAAATGCATAACTGGTGTTTGGAGTGTCTAATAAGATTAGTGGCATGTGTATGTGTCATTATGTATGGCTGTGGTTTCACAGTGCTTGGTTGGTTGGGGTTAGTACTGCATCTCCAGCAGACGACATATAGCGTGAGTGAGTTCACCGACAGCCTCCGTGTGTGCGCAAGACCAACAATGCTTGTCAGTCACTGGGTGTCACAAAGCCTTGGGCCTGTATTCAGGGAAACTGTGGTTATGTTGGGTTGGGACACAAACGTGTTTGAACAGGAATAATTCGTTTTCCCAAGAGGGTGAAGATGCTTCTTTAATCCATTTCTTAAACCCTCACGGAGGGAAGAAGTGTAAGTGTGATCGCGCAAATCTCTCCTCTAGAGTTATAAATGAGGTCTCAACAATGTCTCAAAGAATGCTCAGATTTATGAAGATGCTAAAGTCTGCAATTAAAAGGTTTCAATATGAAGGAAGACATTTCTCATCAAATGATGTATTGCATTAATTTATAGGTCTGTTACTGCATGTCAACAGTTTACTTTAATTCCAAATAATATATAAAAAGTGATAGTGATATTTTAGTATCAGAAACAATGATATAGTTTTTATTAATATTAAATATTTTTTGTATTTTTTATTGTTTGCACTTTCAGTTGACACTTTCATTTGTCTTAGTTAAAAGTTGTATTATTGCTGTGTTTTTAGCATAAATATCTATATGATTTTTATTCATTTTTATTATAGTTGTATCATTTTTAAGATTTTTTTTTCTTTTAGAAATAAAACATTTTTTTTTAATGATAAATATTTTATTTCAATATTTTTTTAATGTATGACTGCACCTGTTATATAACGTTATGCATGATATTAAGACTTGAATTACAATATTTTGATATTTTTGGAGGGCAAAAAGGTGATACCAGGACAAAAAAAAAGTCTCACTGAAAGAAGGATGTTCTCGAAAAGTAAAAGTAGTTTGGTGTGATTTTTTTTTTTATTATTATTCCTAAAAATATGATTAAATAATTTTGTTAAAATTGTAAAAAAAAATTATTTTAATATTGTAAAAAAAAAAAAAATTCAAGTCAAGTCAAAAACTTCAAAAATCAAGTCACGTGTTGCAACATTAAATGACAAGTCAAGGTTAGTTTAGGTTGTAAAACATCTCCCAGAAACTGAAAAATAATTAGCACGACACTTTTAGAAGCAATTCAGTTTTTCAAAGAGCACATTTCTAAGAACTCGTCATGTGTTCCAAACTAGATTTTTTTCTCTTCTTTATCTCAGACACTCTTATGTGTCATTCACCATATTGCGTCCATTGTGATTCTGCTGAGAGAAACATCTTCACACGCAGCGTCAGATGCAGGGCTCGGCCTCTCTCTGTCCCTCTGCTGTCACTGGAGACATAAACACACACACTAGTTTTCCCAGAACTCATTGAATGTGGGATTCATGGCGCTGGAGCCGCTGTCTCTGAGGAGTTTCCACCCTTCTCACACGGCCGAGAGGCCCAGCGCTGCTAAATCAAGCCTTTCATTCCCACCAGAGGACAGAAATGGCCTTGTTGCCAGGTAATTGCTCGTCTGCAGGCCGATCGCGAAAAGGTTTTCGAAAGCCTACGTTTAGAATGGGATGTAATTATGAGACAGCGGAAAAATATGATTAGGTTAGGGTGTTTCATGTACAGTAAATGGTGAAATTCTTGCGCTTGCAACCGTTATGCAGGTTCTTATCTGTTTTAATGGTTTTTTGAGTGCTAATTGCAGGCTGTCATCTGCCAGAATAAGCAGTGAGTCACGCTCGACGAGGGCGGATGTGCGTCATAATTCACGACATTTAAAATCTAAACGTAGGGCAAGACGCTACAGGTGAATATGGTAGAAGATACTGATCTCCATACTTTCCCCAGCTGATGAATCGCTGTACATTAAAACATTTAGTTATTTTATGTTACAAATATTAAAAAAAATATTAGCAAGTAAATGTGTGCTAATCTGCATACATTTCCAGAACAGAAACGTGAACCTTGGATAAAGCCAGACTAGAGCTTTTGCATAGACATTTTCGATATCTACTATTATTATTTTATAAATCAAAATCTTCCAGATGTTGTTTGAACAAACCCCTCTGTTAAAAACAGAATGTAAATAGGAAGTAACTGTAGGGTCTGGTGTGTGTAAGTGCTGCTAAAGAGAAGATTTCAACTCACAGCCTTTAATAACACGTGTTGTACGTCTACAGATGCAAACAGATAAAGTGTAATAACATAAACACCTAAATGTGCATCTGGATGTTTTCTTTCCGTTAGTCTGATAGACGACGTTATGGAAGCAAAACGACATCTCAAAATTAACCAGAAAAAGCAGTGGTTTTGCCTGTAGCGTCTCACATTAAGTGTACTTGTTGTGCAAGAGCTCATTGGAGGTCAATGCAAGTTCCCCGAATCCTCAGAGTCTTTCTTCTCTGTTTATTTCCTCTCCAGACTCGCAAACTGACCAAAGTGGAGCGGCAGCGCTTCAGCGAGGAGGTTGAGATGCTCAAGGGTCTTCAGCATCCGAACATTGTGCGCTTTTATGACTCGTGGAAGTCCACTGTGAAAGGACACAAGTGCATCCTGCTGGTCACGGAGCTCATGACCTCCGGCACCCTCAAAACGTGAGTCTGACCCTCATCTCAGGATCTGGCATCGTTTACTCATCCTCACGTCCGCACCTGTACGAGTTTCGTTCTTCTATGAAACCAGTGACAATATTATTTGGAATGTTGCTTTGGGTCCCATCGACTCCTAGAGTGTTTTTGTCCATACTAGTGAAGTCAATGACATGAAACTGTTCATTTGTCCAGTTTCTTCAGAATATCTTCATTTAAATTGTATGCAGTGTTGACATAAATGATGACAGAATTTTCATTTTTAAGTGTACCGTTTCTTTAATTCCACTTTTTTTGGCAGAAATGATTTTAAACATTGATATATTTCCTGATTTCTTAGTTATCTAAAGCGTTTTAAAGAGATGAAGCCGAAGCTGCTGCAGAGGTGGAGTCGTCAGATCCTCAAAGGACTTCACTTCCTGCACACGCGCGCTCCTCCCATCATCCACAGGGACTTGAAGTGTGACAATATCTTCATCACGGGCCCCACGGGGAGCGTGAAGATCGGGGACCTTGGACTGGCCACGCTCAAGAGAGCGAGCTTCGCAAAGAGCGTAATAGGTGAGTGATTGTCAACTTCACGCTGTATTTCTCACTAATGATTGATCTTCTCAGATCTTCAAACTCATTGCGTTTCGAGATTCAAATTAAACATTAAATTGTACATTTGAATATTTCACCTTTAGCCATTAGGAAACTTGGGGTCCTTGAGGTCATTTCCCCATCCTGAAATACAGTATATCTTGAAAGATATTGAAAAACACCCAAAAACAAAGTATCAGTGTGGTATGTTTTTGTGTCGTCTGAGACAAAGTTCTGTTTTGTTTAACAGGGACGCCGGAGTTCATGGCTCCAGAAATGTACGAGGAGAAGTACGACGAGGCGGTGGACGTCTACGCGTTTGGCATGTGTATTCTGGAGATGACCACGTCAGAATACCCGTACTCAGAGTGCCAAAACGCAGCGCAGATTTACCGCAAAGTTACCAGCGTGAGTTTCAACCTGCTCTTTCACTGATATCACTATGATTTAGTGTGATTAATTACTCAATAATTTCATGATTTTGGGGTTCCTCTCTAAAAATATTGGTGCACTTCTGTTCAAACTTTTAGAACAGTCAGAACATTTTTTAATGGTTTTATTCAGTAAGGAGGCATTGCATTGATCAAAAATAACAGTAAATATAATTTATAATGTTTTTAAAAAGTGCATTAGTTCATTAAATGTCTGAAATCTGTAATCATTCCCACTTTAAATAAATAAACATTAACTGAAGTAAAATACTACAGTTATTTTATTTTAGATAGTTGCTAAAGAAACATTTTTTCATTTAGTAAAATAATAAAAAAATATATATAGACATTTTTAATATTACAATGACAAATTAAAATAAAACATAAAAGCAAAAACTATACAAATAACTCAAAATACTAAAATAACAGAATATTTATATTGAAAAAAATCTTTTGAACTTTCAAATCATCAAAGAATTCTAAAAAAAAATAAAATGTCACAGTTTCCAGAAAAATATTGTGCAGCACTACTGTTTTCAACATTAATAACATTTCTGATGATAATCATAAATGTTTGTTGAGCAGCAAATCAGCATATTAGAATGATTTCTGGAGGATCATGTGACACTGAAGACTGGAGTAATGATGCTGAAAATTCAGCTGCGCATCACAGAAATCAATTACACTTTAACAGATATTCACATGTTTTAAATTCGAATTATATTTCACATTTTTTCACTGTGTTTGGTCAAATAAGTGCAGCTTTGGTGAGCAGAACAGACTCTTTTAAAAAACAAAATATGCAAGATTGTTTTAAAAAGGTCCTGTTGTTGTGCATATGTTTTGAATATGCATATGCTCGTCCATATGTCTGAATTTAATCTCTCACACACACGGCTCTGAAATGTTTAGCCCAGCATGGAAAGTGCTGTAAACATCCTCTTTCCATCCTTCTCTCATTCTGTTGCTGCATGTCCTCATTTCCTCTCATTTTCTGAAGAGCTTGCTGTGAGTCGTCTTTGAGCAGATCTTTAAGACTCATGGTTTGTTTGATTAGAGCAGAGTTTGTATCCTGTTTTTAAGGGCTCGTCTCATTCTGGGTCACACGTTCACAGAGAGGTCAGCGTGTGAGGGGCGCAGTATATTCGGTTGTCTGCTCCTTATTGCATTTGGAAACTTTACTCTAAATGACATCAGCATGTGTTTACAGCATCTTCCTCAGACAGATCTCCTCAATGTAAACCAATCAATCAATACAAACCTATTCTGAATCGGGTCTTTATACGTAAAAGAGCATTCCTAAGTATCTCTGTTCAAAGAAGACTTGTTAAAGTAACGGACTGACTGTTTTTACCCACAGAGACCTGCTGTACAACACGAACTACAATAAACTTCAGCAGGCGCAATGTTTTGATTCTGCATGTCAGAAAACACGTTTATGACGTTTTTAAACGAACAGCTGAAGTGGACACGCACTTTACGTGGATGACGCCAGCGCTTTGGGTTTGTGGGTTCGCTCAATGATGTGTCTTGAATGAAGGAAACAAAGCCTGCTCTGAAAACGCTCGCTGAGTGTTAATGACAAAGCCAAGGAGCGCAAGTGTAAACGGGACGGGCGCTCGGCCAAAACTCCCATGAACTCTGTGCTTTACGGCGCTCGCGCTCCACAAATATTACACGAGTCTGGAGGGAAAGTGAACAGCTCCAGCTGTAATTCAGTTCTGCGAAATCACAGCTCGACCTCACATTACTGAAGACAAATAACAGGCGTGAATCTTAATATGATGGAGCAACACGTAAGTGTTGTGAAGTGTATTTTTGAAGACTAAAATGTTTAATTAATACTATTACGTGTTAAAGTGAGTTCATGGTATCAATAAATGTGCGTAGATGCTATTATTAATCTTTCATTATTATTAGTTAATATATCATAATCCTTAAAAGTGACTCCTACAAGGAAGCATATGGAAACTTGTTTCCTCCATGGGATAAAAAATATAGTGACTTTGTCTCACAGTTCAGAGTTTTAATTACAATTTTTTTTATTTATTTATTTTTTTGCATTTCAGACTTTTCTCAGAAATGCCAAAAAAAGCTCACAACTGCAAAAAAGTCGTCAAAATTGCAGTAAAGTCCCACAATTCTGACTTTGTTCTGCCATTTTTCTGGCATTTCTAGAAACATTTTTTGTATTTTTTTACAATTCACATTTTTTCAGAGAAAAAAAAATATAAAAAAGTTTGAATGGCAAGATAAACTCGCAACTGCGAAAAGTAAAAATTGTGAAAATGTGAGTATTCTGAGAAAAAAGTAAGAATTGTGAGATTTTTATTTTTTTTTTAAAAGAAAAAGGCTGAGTTGTGAGATATAAACCCAGTGTAGCAAGAAAAAGCTCCCATAGCTGTAGGGTCTTGTGCTTCAGCGTCAGTAATGAATCAACACTGTAACCTTTTCAAAACACACAGGCCTGCATTGAATCGATTTGCTTTGAATGGTACTCTAGGAACTGTCGTGCTTTCGTGTAACTGACTGTGATTAGATTACCTCTGACAGAATAATCTAATCCACATTGGAACATTAGATTCATTGGTGGCATTATTAAAACATATTAAGCCTCTTAGACTGATGCTTTTCTCAGACTCTGACATTTGTGTGGTTTCAGGGTATAAAGCCTGACAGTTTCTACAAAGTGAAAGTGCCCGAGTTGAAGGAAATCATTGAGGGCTGTATCCGCATGAACAAGGATGAAAGGTACTTTATTGATTTTCCTCTTTGAAAATGTTCTTTCTGCTGCAGAAGCGGTCGGTGATTTCACACATTCACCAGTTGTTATTATGCACAGTAATAGGATGCTGAGAAATATCAGCAACCGATTATGATGTCATGCTACAGAGCTGACACACCTACTCATTAACGTTCATTTCTCACATTGAGTTTGTGTGGCTTCGTGTCTCATATCTCATGTGTAGATACACCATCCAGGACCTGCTGGAGCACACCTTCTTCCAGGAGCACAACGGCGTTTACGTGGAGCTGGCGGAGGAGGACGACATGGTCAAATCCAGCCTGAAGCTCTGGCTCCGCATGGACGGCACCAAGAAGCTCCACGGGAAGTACAAGGACAACAACGCCATCGAGTTCCTGTTCGAGCTTTACAAAGACGTGCCGGAGGAGGTGGCGCAGGAGATGGTGAGCTTCACTCGCGCACGACCGGATCTCACGTCTTCCCGTCAGCTCTTCATATGTGTTTCTTGAAGGGATCAAAGGTGTGGTTGCGTTTCTCATCTGCTCTGCCGCTTTAAACACTGAACGCAGATATTCCCCTCAGGCATCAACAAAGCGTCTGTGTTCACAGAAGAACGTAAATGTGTGGCTTGAGTTTTACGCGGCATTGATATTCAATCACCCAGAACTATTAAAGAATTATGTGTATCTTAGTAACACGCCTGTATTTACTGTACGTGTTAGCACAACACAAGGGGACAAATCTTGCAAAAACATCCAGATTACATTTCATATCATAAACTAATGGAGGAAAAAGGCTTTTGCATTGCAATATTATTTCAATGACGGTTAAGCACATTGATTCTCACAAGCATAATGTGTTTCCAGATTCTTTCCTTTTGAGTTTTCAGTGTCAGTTTTCATGATTGTAATGTTCCAAGACATTTTACTTTTGAGTTTTAGCAAATTCCCTCATTCTAATGTCAGTTCTCATTACTGTAATATAATATTTGATGTGTTTTTTTGGAATTGGTCATAAGAATTGAGAAATGTGCCTTACTGTCATGAAAATCATGTCAAAATCTTCATAAATTAATTTTTTCTACCTTTTTTTGGCAGAAAAACTATTCAAACTTGTTTATTATGTTTTTTTTTTATCTATTTAAAAATAAAAATATTACATAACTTAATTATTAATGCTAATAAGTAAACAGTACATTAAAGCATGGGTCCTTAAAATATTGTTCTATTAAGTAAAAAGTCTGAAAGAACCCTAGTGAAAAATAAATATACTAAAGTGTATTTAAAATCCATTTATTTTATGCTAAATATACTACAAATACATTTACATATTACTGCTAAACTTGTGTGGAAATAGTGCTGAAATTCAACTAAAGATTTACTGAAGTATATTTGATTGTGCTAAAGTATACTTTAGGTACGCTTTATATATCTTGCATTTAGAGACCGATATTATTTAAATACAATAGTGACATTAAAACATATTTTAGGCTTAAAAATGTGCATTGTGCACAAGTAGTATGCCAAATAAAGTTTAATGATAGTTTTTATATCAGGTAGTCTCAAGCGATATGTCAGTATGTTCATAGATTTGAACTATACTTAGTGTAAAATAAATATATTTTAAATACATATTACTTTTTTACTAGGGAAGACGTGTTATGGAAACAAAAAGGGCCCAAAATCTCAAAATTGACCAGTGCCTGAAGAACAATGCTTTTGCACATAGTTTGCACATGGTTTTTTTCATAATTTTAATTACAATTTTTTGGGCTAAAATGTAATGCAAAATTTTTTAAAGCTTGATTTTCTTTGTTTTTACTCCGTTTTTCCAAGGTTTCCTCTGTGACCTTGACAGTGCTGGTGATTTCCAGCAGTCTGTCGTCACTCTGTGTAGATTACTGTTCTCTTCCTGTGTCAGTAATGTGGGGACGTAACTGAACTCTTGACCTTCCCAAACACACCTGAGTGTGTATCTGCTGGCTCACGCGCCTCACCGATCACTTCAGGCCGTGTGACCCTGCGCTGTGTTGCATAACATTTTCAAGGGCATAACTTTTTAATCATCGGCTGGAAATGTGAGAGCGGGGCCAAACGAGGAAGAGGGTCACGTGACCGGCGATAGAGCGGCTTCAAGCGCGTGTTGTGAAACTGGAGCCTTTCTCTTGTCCAGACTCAATCCCGCTCTTTATTAGGCCGGACCTTCACAATTCATCTTTTATCTCTCAACGTGTCTGCTTTTCATCAAGAACAAATTTATCGTCAGGTCACATCGACGGAGGGTTATCACGTAATTTGAGTCGCTGATGTGCTGATAGAGTCACAACACAACATTGGCCTACATTGTTTCAGTGGAAACACACTGTTCCAGAGCTGGGTGAAGCGTTATTGAGATCTCCAATTTCATAAACTTCATGCCACAAAAAATTAAGACTTAGGTTGCCTAAGAATGCAGAATTTGTTGGGATCAATAACAAAGGCACAATGCTACATAAAAGGACTCGCTTAACCAATTAAAAAAAAAAACGGTTTATTTCTTCATCAGATTTGTTGTAGAAATGTGTCATTCCATCACTGTCTCACCAGTGGATCCTCTGCAGTGAATGGGTGCCGTCAGAATGAGAGCCCAAACAGCTGATAAAAACATCACAATAATCCACAAGTAATCCACACCACTCCAGTCCATCAGTTCACATCTCGGGAAGAAAAAAGCTAAAACAAATACACCATTAAGACGTTTTTAACGAAACTACAAGTCCATAATCCATAATAACACTTCCTTCAGTGAAAAAGTGTCTGGTCTGAATCAGGTGAGAAATCTGCACAGATCGAGCACCGTTTACAAACCAGTACAGTCTAAATGTTCTTTTGTCTTCTCAAGATGTGAACTGATGGACTGGAGTGCTGTGTGTTACTTGTGGATTATTGTGATGTTTTTATCAGCTGTTTGGACTCTCATTCTGACGGCACCCATTCACTGCAGTTCAGAGAAGTTTAGAGAAAAATGATCTGAATTTAAGTGATATATATAAGTTCGACTCTTCCTAATAAGGTTTTATCTATCGTCTCGTCTTTTCCAGGTGGTTCTGGGGTTTGTATGCGAGGCCGACTACAAGCTGGTCGCCAAGGCCATGCGGGACCGCGTGACGGCCATCAAACGTCAGCGGGACAAACGTCGGCGTCTGGCGGAGGAGCGGCAGCAGAAGAAGAAGGAGGAAGTTATTGAGGAAGAGCCTGAGCTGATGTCGCCCAGATCCAACGTTCAGATACGTGAAAACTCCGCCCCTTCTCCCGTGCAGATCCCGCCCACTCCCGTCATCCCAGAGCCCATGTACTCTCCCGTTACCGGCTCGTCGGATTTTGGGATCAACGGCAGCTTCCCACCAGAGCCGGAGGAACCGGAGGCCGACCAGCACTTCCACATCCGCCATACAAGCTGCTCCTCAGCGACCTGTACGTACCAGATCTTCACTGCTGATCGTGTTTGTGTGATTACAGTAGACCAATACATGAGTCAGTCTCATACAGTTTTGCTTCATTATTGGCCACTGAAAAGTCCATTTTGGTAAAGCACTACTGTATCTGTGTTTCCGCTCCCCTGCACGGGGTCGAGACGTCCAGTGAGACTCACATAAACCATATTGTGCAGTGCCCTGAATTTTCCTCAATGTTTCTTTCACGGCGTGTCAAATCCAGCAGCGCAGCACAGTCAACCGACGCCCACAAATAAACTCTTTTAATAGGCTGTGTGTGTGTGTGTGTGTGTGTGTGTACCTGGTATTTATCACGTTATGGGACCAAATGTCCCCGCAAGGATAGTAATACCAGTAAATTTGGACTTTGTGGGGATATTTTTTAGGTCCCCATGAGGAAACAGGCTTATAAATCACGTAGAATGAGTTTTTTTGAGAAAGTAAAAGTGTGCACAGTCTCCTGTGATGGGTAGGTTTAGGTGTAGGGCGATAGAAAATACAGTTTGTACAGTATAAAAACCATTACACCTATGGAATGTCCCCATAAAACATGGAAACACAACATGTTTGTCTGTGAGTGTGTGTGTGTGTGTGTTTGACTCACTCACCCTGAGTGGAAACTGTAGGAGAAGAAGGACACTGTGATATGAAGAAGTAGATTTGATGTATTATTAACTGATATATTCCAACATTATGTGAATGTTTTCTCTTTGTTGAGATGTTTACAGTGAGTCAAGGTTATTGTAGTTAAAACAAATACCAGAAAACTTGGCATACACTCTTAAAAATAAAGCTGCTTCACGATGCCATAGAAGAACCTTTTTTTATCTAAATGGTTCCATAAAGAACCTTTAACATATGAAAAACCTTCCTGTTTCACAAAAGGTTCTTTGTGGTGAAGGAAGTTTTTTCAGTTTATAAAAAAAGCAAGAAAGAGATGCTTCTTTAAAGAACCTTTGACTGAATGATTCTTTGTGGAACCAAAGATGTTTCTTCTATGGCATCGCTGTGAATGTAAGATAAGCGTTAACTGAAATAAAATATAAAACAAAATAAAATGTGTGTCCGCTGGAAATATAACTGCAATGTTATCTTAGTATCGTTGAGTTAATATTATTAATATTTTTGAATGTTTTTATTTGTAATATTTTCTGTTCATTTTAGTTCAAACTTTAGTAATTATTTTAAATTCGTCTCTCTTTATCATTTCTCATTTCGTTTATTTAGTAAAAACGAATGCAAACTAATAAAAATGACAAAAGCACAACAAATGTACTCTAAATTTAACGTTTCTCATTTTTTTGTTTAACTTGATTTACAAAAATAAACTAAAATTTAAATAAAAATTAATTAAAAAAAAAACTATACAGACAAAAAAAAAACCTGAAACTAATAAAAATGACAAAAACACAACAAAATGACTGAAACTAACTAACATTTCCATTAAATTTAACTTAGATTTAACTAAAACTAAGCTGAAACAATGCTCTAATAGTGAGTGAGTTGTTGCCACGTTGTTTTCAGGGAAGTGAGAATCCTCCTTCTGAACGTAAGCGCTGGACATGGCATCTGCTTTAAGCTTTTAACCCAGATCGATCCCGTTTCGATCCGTGGATTCTAGAGTCCTTCGGATCCCGGTCAGCTGATATGCTATTTATGAATGTGTAGAGACAGCGATAAGAGATTTAACTTCCTTAACTTAATGTATTTATGAGTCAAACAGGATATTTAGTGACAAACGATAAGGCGGCACTTGATTTGATCCATTAGCGACTGATTGGATGGTGAAAAGAGAGAAAGAGTTCAACAACGACGAACAGGATCCACAGTGATATCTCTGAACGGACGCTCTGTTTGTGTTTCTCCAGCTGACTGTGAGACTGACGAGTATCTCAGTCCCTCTGGATTACAGGACGTTACTGAAGCTTCAAATGGCGTGGTGAGCTGCTCTCCACTCCTCCTCCCCCAACAGACCACGCCCACTGAGGCCACGCCCATCATCGCTCCTCTAATCCCGGCTCTGCGTTTCCCCTCTGTGAGTTTGTAATTACAAAATTGGCCTCATTTAACTACGATTTAGACTCAGGAGAGCCGTTTGAACTTAATTTGCGTAATTTACTGTGAATGTGTTTCTTTGATGTTTGTTGTTAATGACGCCGTGTAGCTGAAGGCCCGTTCCTTAATCTTCCCTCAGAGTATTGCCGTGTCTACCAAAACCGAGAGAGGACCGCTCAGCCCTTTCTCCTCACCTGTGGACAGGTAAAGACCTGCTGGCTCTTCTCTCACATCTGAGCAGGTCGAGGTCTCCGGTGGCAGATTCGCTAACGGCCGTGTGCAGTAGGGCCCGTGTTTTCATCTGGAGCCCGTCCCGTCCTCTCGTCTTTCGTAACACAGCACATGTCCTATAGGATACTGTTTATACACCACAGGGCTCTTGGACGCCGTCCCTCGCAAACGCCTGCCATTACGGCATAGTTTTCCACTCATAACTTCTCGTTGCTCAACAGGCAGAGATCTTTCAAAAAGAGCCAGCGTCTGCCAAGCGGTAGACTGGCTATAAACGTTTGTGGGCCTTGTAGGAAGCCCAGTGTTTGGATAAAACAGAGGCTTGTGTTGGTAAAAGACCTGGGAGACACAATTAGCTCAGAGAAACAAGCTCAGAATGGACTCCACGTCCCCACGGGCCGAACTCAAACACGGCCCAAACTGTGTGTGGAACTTCGGCAAAGATACAGCCAATTCAAATACGACAACTGCCTGTTTTTTTCTTTAGCTGTAATATTGGATTTCCAGAAAACAGTGCAGTTAAAAATACGTTTTGCTCTCCAGCAGTTCTTGTGTAAAAAGAAGTTTGCTGTAGTATACTTCTTAAAAAAGTACTTATTACTGTAATATGATATACACTGTGTATATATATATATATATATATAAAATATACTTTATAATATACTCTTAAGTGCATGTTATTTACAAGTATATTATATTAAATGCAATTAGTTCACCTTAAAAGTGCTTTTTTGACCCACTTAAGTAGGACTTAAATGCATCTTTGTGCAATTTTATAATTACTTATGTTGTGTTTGAAGTATGGCTAATGTTGTGTACGATTGGAAGTACTGAGCATTTATGGTAAACTAAAATATACTTTGATGTTGTTTCAGCATTGTGTATTGTGTATTTAAATGAATCTGTAATTATGCATTTGTAAGTGCATTTAAAATATATTTGCTTTAAAAGCACTATCAAATAACACCTTACATGTTCTTTAGAATGTTAGTCAACACATCAAAGTAAGTGAACTTATCTAAAGCATGACAAACAATTTAAACAACATTATTTAAAATGTACTTTAAAGTAAAACCTTTATTTTAGCATTATTGCAGTGTGCACCTTTTTAAAGTGTGTTAAGAAACAGTCACGAAAGTGACTCTTTGAAAGTAAGTACACTTAAGTGGTCTTGTATTTCAGTAATATTAGATAATCTTATTAGTTTTTAAAAAACATATATATGTAAGTTCACACTCAACACAATCAAGCAGGCTTGTTTCGACAAGGTTTCTGTGCACTGGACATCACTGACGATGGAAAGCTGTGGGGTTAAAGGCCAACAGCTAGAAGAAGGACGTACACAAAGTTTGTTGAGCTACTGCAGACTTGTAAAACATAATAAGCAGGAACACAGCGCTCATTAAATGCACCGTGTTCCCTCAAAACCCTAATATTAAACAAATAAGGGTGTTGAGATGATGAGAGAGGGAAATTCCTCAGTGGTTTGTGCTTATTGAACCGTTTTTATGGGCTCTGTTTAACTGCTGGTCTTCCAAACACCCGTTTACTTAGCATGATTTGTACTTTTATAAGTTTACTAGGTTGTGCAATGTAGTAGTCATGTTGATTTGATGGTTTGCAGAACAAACTGGGATTTTGCTGATGTTTTGGGGCGAGTTGCGCACGGGCGTTTAATGCTTAGCGTTAAGGGTGTGTTCAAGTAGTTTGCATGCGTTAGCATCGTGCGTGTGCACACAGATGTTTCCCTCTAATGTCACAGAGTGCAAATGATGTCCTTTTGTGCATAACTTGTCATTAATTGATCCTGATGATGTATTTCTTCACAGTTACGCTTCAGATGTGACGTCAGGCTTGAGCGACGGCTACGAGGGCCTGTCAGACAGAGGCAGTAAGTTTGCCGGCAGACGCACAGCAGGGAAACTGTTTCGGAGGAGAACGCGATCCCGTCTGCGCATCACAGGGGTGAGCATCGTTTATCATTTCATCTAGTCACGTGAACATCAGACTAACTAATGCTTGACTGAAGTGAGTTCTTTAATGTCTCACCGATAATCTTAGAGAGCAGGGCGGCCGAGAAAAATAATACTATAATTCTTTGCACAGTCAAAATAGAGATCCCCTTTCCTACAGTTATTGGCCAAACAAAAAATGTAGTGCACGATACCTGTTATTAAAATGGCCAAATGTGGGTTAATGTATCATCCATAAAAATAAAACCTGAACTAAATGAAGCTTATGGCTGAATTGAACTTGTTTCATAATTAATAGACGTTATAAACAGTGTCAGAAGTGTGAACAGCAATAATGTGGAATGATATTGCATGTGAATTCAAGATGTTTAGCCTTTGTCCATGTGTGATCATTCTCTGCATGGGTACGCCATGTCCTCAGTCTTGCATTGGTTAGTGTTCAAAGGACTAGAGACATAAACAATAAACACACAGTCAAACACAATCAGCTCAGACACACACACACACACACACACACACACCCTGAAGAGCATTCACTTGTGACAGAATTTATGAGCGTCTTTCAGTTGATAGAGAATATTTGTGTGTTGTTCCTCACAGGTGTCTGATAAAGTGGACCGGGTGGTGGAGTGTCAGCTACAGACCCATAACGATAAGATGGTCACCTTCAAATTTGACCTGGATGGTGACAACCCTGAAGACATCGCTGCTGTGATGGTAGGTGCCTAAAATCTTAAATGCATTTGTTAACACATTCCCTTTTCTTTTCAAAACAGCTAATTATGTTTATTTTTTTGAGTTAAATCGATCAAGGGTTTTAGGGATAGGCTGTTACACTCTAAAAACTGCTGGGTTAAATACAACCTAGCACTGGGTAAAATATGGACATACCCAGCAATCGGGTTGTTTTGACCCAGCGGTTGGGTTACTATGTTAAATGTTTAACCCAACCGCTGGGTCAAAACAACCTGATTGCTGGGTATGTCCATATTTTACCCAGCACCAGGTTGTTTTTAACCCAGCAGTTTTAGGGTGTAGTATGCAGTAGTTGTAAAGAGACACATGTCAGCACTAAACCACACACACGTTATCAGCTGCAGCAGAGCTACGCCAATGTCCCACCGCTGCCCTTATCAGGAAAATCCCACCAGCAAATGCTGTACTTCCCTCCATCAGTCCGTGATACGCTCGTTTGAGCGCCATTCAGTGAAAACCCCGTGAGAAACTCCTGAGTGAGGCACGTATCCACATCTCGCTCGTTTAGGCTGGATTAGAGATGGGAGATTGTCAGAGCCGTAGGCGAGTGTAGATCTGTTCCCGGACCCGTTCCTCTCTCATCTTTACAATCGTTTCCTGTCTCGCTGCAAACTATCAAATAAAGACAGAATGTCCAAAAATTTTACTCATAAAAGCTAAGAAATGGGAGATTTTTCTTAACTCTTGTTTTCCAATTTTTAATTAATTTTTTTGTTTTTGTTCATATTTTTTGGTTTCACTTTACAGTAAAGTTCCATCAGTTAACATTCATTAATGCATTGACTTACACAAACTAACAATACATTTGTTACAGTATTCATTAATGTTTGTTAACATTAGTTAATACAGATACAGCTGTTCATTGTTAGGTCACATTAGCTCAGGTCCATTAAATTATATTAAAAAGATACAACTTTTGATTTGAATTTATTAATAAATGTTGAAATTAACAAAGATTATTACCTATTGTTAGTTATTTGCCAAGTTTTTAGTTTCAGCTGATAATAAGTTATTAAAGTACAAACACTGTTTATTTTTTCACACTTTCCATGTTCAGTTTATTTTTTCATATAATTAATTTTCAAATGACTATTATTAGTAACATGAATAAAACGGTTTACTGTTGTTAACAAATGAAACATTGTAAAGTGTTAGCATATTTTTCTTTTACGTAGTACAGGACGATACAGGCTGCACATGATGTTTTTCTGTTACATATCTGTGCATTTCAGAAATGCTTTGTCATAATGAGACGAGCTCGTGCCTCAGATCACCCACTGCTTCTGACATCTGGTTCTGTTTGTCCCTCATTATAAGAGGCAGGAGACCAGTTGCATTTCTTTTTTTTTTTTTTGCTTCATTTTTTGTTTAATTTCCTGACTGATGTGGTCTGATGCATTGTGTCCTCCAGATGGCCGAACATTAAATGCCACACACTAAACCTGGCACAAATTTAACATGGTTGACAATAGCAGTGAAGACCTGAGTTCCCAACATCTAGACAAGTAATGAAAAGTTGTGTATGTGGCCATAGAAAGTTGTCTGAGATACTGATATAACACTGTTGTACAGTGTTTTACTGTCGAATGACATTAAACGCCCTTTTACACTCTTAGAAAAGAAGGTACAGAAGCACTGGAATGGTAGTTTTTCAAAACATCTAGATACTACTCTACACTTCAGGTGGTATTATGCACCTTTAAGTTGCTTATAGGCACACTTTAGCTGTTTTAAAGGAACGAAGGTGCACCTTTTGAAAGGAGACCGTCCCAGTGACAGCTTTTGTACCTTTTTTCTGAAAGTTTAGATCGGTTACAGTTTTTCTTTTTACCGTATAGAAAGGTACTTGTTGTCACCCACTTGCTGTTAATCATGCAAACATTTTGACAGTGTAGTCTGATTATGAGTATTTCAAAATGTGTCGTATTTTAAGATACACTCCAGTTACACATACTTCATTTTTGGAATCTGATTTTATAATCCAGACCACATATAATCAGCTCTGAAGAAGGAGCACCAGGGCGTTGAGAAGTGGATGAATACAATCTCAGAACAATAATAAAATTGTGGCTTTACCAGTTCACGTCAATAGATAAACAGCAAATGCGGTAACTGCTGTCATTTACCATGAATGTGTGTGAGACTGATGGACGTCTATTGACTACATGATTGTCTGCGTTTATTCTGTTCAGTGAGTGTGTGTGTGTGTGTGTGTGTTGGTTTAGATGACTGTTCAGCTGGTTCTCTCGCACACAGAAGCTCTTTGTTTGCTCTGGGATTCTGGCAGCGTGGAGTCGCTCCTGCCATGTCATTGGTGGAAGCGTGAACACCCACTGCTATTAGTGGTGTGTAAAAGCTCAGCTTGTGGACAAACTTAATTAAAGCTGTCTTGAATTAAAAGAGTGTCCACAAGCGCACACATGCTCAATTTCAGCACGTTTCGCTTTAAGTAGTCGAGGGCTAGTTTGCATAGCACAGAGAGCCCCGTTGATCCCCGCGATGCCTACGTGCGCTACGTGTGCCGCTGCCACTTAGGATGGATGGGCTTCGTAAGTCAGGCTTGCCGATTTGATTTTGTTTATTTCTCTTTCTCTCGCCCCCCCCCAAGGTGCATAATGAGTTCATCTTGCCCTCCGAGAAGGAAGGCTTCATTCACCGCATCGGTGACATCATCAAGCGAGCGGAGTCCATGATGAGGAAGGACTCGACGGGTCTCCACGAAAGCTACGGAGGCGCCCGTCCCGCGTATATAAATGCCGTCAACTCGCTCTCTGCTTCTCAGGTGAGGCTGCGAGTGGAGAAACCGTCCGGTTCACTCACTGTCATAACTACCAATAAACCATATCGTTTATTTAATTCATTTTTTTCATAAATTATCTCTTTTGTTCTATTATTTATAATAATTTTCATAATTATAATCATTTCATAACATGATTAAATATAATTTACAGAATTCTCTCCTGCTCATTCATTTGATCAAAAATACAGTAAAAACTGTAAAATAGTGAAACATTATTCTAATTTCAAACAGCTGTGTTCTGTGTGAATATCTGTTAAGACGTAATTGATTTCTGTGATGCGCAGCTGAATTTTCAGCATCATTACTCCAGTCTTCAGTGTCACATGATCCTTCACAAATCATTCTAATATGCTGATTTGCTGCTCAACAAACATCTATGATTATTAGCATTCAAAGGTTCAAGTAAGTAAGACTAAAGAATGATATTATTAATAATACTTTCATTCAGCAAGGACCTATTAAATTTTAAAGACATTGCAAACATTCTGTTTCAAATAAAAACTGTTCTTTTGAATTCTGGAAATGTATCGTGGTTTTCACAAAAATATTAGGTAGTGCATATAGTATAATTAATCAATCAAATAATTTAAATGAATAATTTGTATGATAATTATTTGGACACCTACTTTTCCCATAAAATCCATGAATTGTTTTGTAAACACTTTCATTTTCCGCTTGGTGTGTAGCACAGTATTTCTACAGTAATTGCAGATGCTGATTTTATGAGAGTTACTGTGTGAGTGATTGTGGTTGTAGATGAATGATGGTTATGTCTGTAGGTGAGGGCGTGTGCTCTGATCAGGTGTTTGTTCAGCGGTATCTGCAGCTCTTTGTTGTTGTGAGCGTGTTTGTTTGCAAATCAGCGGTTTCGGGTTCAACTCGCAATCTTGAGGCGTGTTCTGTACCACCGTGTCCTGTTCTGGGCACCACAAAAGAGGATGTGAAACAATCAGCAGCTGCTGTAGATCTGTGTGCACCTTGTACTTTTCACTGTCCTCACATTTACTCTGCTGTTCACCATGTAAATGATCCTTTAAGAGAACCTGCGTAATCACACACCTTTTCTCCAAAACCACATCATTAGAAATAATTAAGTTGTCAGTAATGTTAGTTTGACAATGAAATTGTCTTTTTTTCTTTCTATTGAATCATATTCACAGTTTGCACATTGTTATCAGTTCTATATACTTTAACTGAGTGTACTTTATATAAAAGAGTGTGAATATGTATACAATACAATACAATGCAATAAAAAAAAAATCAAAAATGAATATCGAATAAATAAATAAACAAATAAGCAGTTATAAACAATGCAATGCATAAACAATCTATTCTGTTGTCAGACACTTAAAAATCATCTTTATCATAGCTGTCGTGCACTGTAGAAAACTGTTTGTTGAGTCAACTTAAAATAATTTGTTACTCGGCTGCCTTTAAATTTTATGTTCAGTCAACTCCAAAAAGTTTAGTCAACTTGAACTGTTAACTTGTACTAAGTGACAACTTAGATATTTGAGTTGATTCAACTTCAATTTTAAGGCAGCGGGGTAACAAGGCCAGCTTTTTAAGTTTAACAAACCATTTTTTTGTTTTGTGAACTTAAATATCTAAGTTGTCACTTAGTACAACTTAACATTTCAAGTTGACTAAACTTATTTGAGTTGAGTGCAGTGTGATAATGCAATATCAGCCACATTTTTGCACACAAGAAACTGCATCTTTATGAATTTGCTTCATGAAATAGAAGGACATTTTATTTATCTAGTCACAGTTTAATAAAAGCCCTTGTGGTTGTGCTAAATTCACTGTATTTTTGAGCAAATAAATGCAGGCACTTGTGGCTGTGCTAAATATATCCTATTCCTCAAGTGTTCAGTGTAATTATACCACTATATGCACATATGCCATATATACAGTAATGTGAACACAGTGGTATTTTTAGCAGCTGTCTGCATAAAAATCCTCACATCGCGTCCAAACTCGGCAGAACAAAACTCCGTCTCTGTTTACTAAAGGCCGCCAGTCAACTGATCCAGAGATATGTCTTAATTAGTGCGGAGAAGCAGAACAATGGCTGTTTTATTTGGGTTTGGATCTCTATAACAGCCCTACACTCATGCGTGGTGCTCTGCGGTTGCGTAAGCTCCTCTCGAGAGCCGCGGCTGGACCCAGACCAGCTCCTGATTACAAGCAGCCGCATCCAGACCTCCTCCCTGCAGGAGTCTTCGGCATCATTAGCGCGCGTCTCTGGAGTCTCCTGCGTCCTTCACTCAACGCGCTCAAACGCTGAGGAGATGACAGAATGTAACCCGCGTACCCAAACCGCAGGCCTGTTTCCCAACGAGCAGCGCAGCTGTGGAGTTTGTGCAGGAGAAGTGTCGTTTATGCGTGCATGAGCCGTTTCGTCCACAGAGAGCGCTTGTCATGTTAATTATGTGCAGAATGACTGTTCCTGTGCGTATGACTGGAGTGAAGGAGCTCCGAGCGTCAGCGATTAGACATCAACGGCTCTTAACCTTCATTAAACTTAAGCACTCTGTCATTAAAGAATATTAAACTGATAAATAAAGCACAGTCTGAAGTCAGCGCTGTTACTCCCTATTAGCCTCTGCTGCCTTCAGAACCTTCACTTCTCAATACAGAGTGTTTAATGTTATGCAATAATGAAATAAATGACAGGTTTGCACAGTTGTAACATTACAGAATGCAGGTTCTGTTTACTGTGATCAAACATAAACCAGTGGTTTTATTTTATTCAGTTCACAAACAGATTAAAAATACAGAAAAAAAATATTATTATTTCAATGTAAAACAGCTGTTTTCTATGTGAATATCTGTTAAACTGTGATTTATTTCTGTGATGCGCAGCTGAATTTTCAGCATCATTACTCCAGTCTTCAGTGTCACATGATCCTTCACAAATCATTCTAATATGCTGATTTGCTGCTCAACAGACATTTCTGATTATTAGCAATGTTGAAAACAGTTGTGCTGCACAATATTTTTTTGGAAACGGTCATTTATTTTAGAACAGCATTTATTTGAAATAGAAATCTTTCCTAACATACAACTAAGTAAGTTTGGAGTCATTAATTTTTAAATTTATTATTATTATTATTATTATTATTTTGAAACACTTGTCTTATTTTCTTTTGTAACATTATAGAGTTATATGACTCATTGTTTTTTTTTTTTGTTTTTTTTTTTGCTTATATAAAAACACTCATTTATTTATTTATTTGAAATAAACAAATACTTTTTCAAATACATTTATGCTGTTCTTTTGAACTTTCTATTCATCTGTGAATCCTGAAAAATATAACATATGATGGTTTCCACAAAACTATTGTGCAGCACAACTGTTTTCAACATTGCTAATAATCATAAATGTGTGTTGAGCAGCAAATCAGCATATTAGAATGATTTGTGAAGGATCATGTGACACTGAAGACTGGAGTAATGATGCTGAAAATTCAGCTGCACATCACAGAAATAAATCACAGTTTAACAGATATTCACATAGAAAACAGCTGATTTAAATTGTAATAATATGTCACTGTTTGTACTGTATTTTTAATGAAATAAATGCTGTCTTTGTGAGCAGAAGAGACTCCTTTCAAAAACATTTCTCCCACTGTAAACGAAGCCTGTATAAAAGAGGATTTGAAAGCACATTCGTAATAAATGACAACGTGTTTTCCCTTTCAGCCAAACCTTCACAGTCTGGCACGAGCTCATTCCTCGTCCTCACTACCAGGTAAGCGTGCATAAAGTTTGCCATTGAGTATTGCTGATGTCAAAGTGAAGCAACACTTCCAGGCTCTGTCAGTTCACACGTATACATGTGGCTTTTTCAGCAGAGTTCGGTCTGGGCGGCGGAGCGAGAGCTTCTCCTCCGGGAGCCGCCGGAGACATTACCTCATCCGCACGTCCACTCTTACGCTCACAGTCTTTCCATAATGCCCCAGGTAAGTGAGCACTTCTCTCCAGCTCCGCTCCGCTCGATTCCTGTGAGTGGGAACGAGCGCTGGCCGCTCTCTAAATGTCATCGGGCTGCAGCCGGCGCCTTCTGCATATATAGAAGCTCAAAGGTGCCGTCTGT
This sequence comes from Labeo rohita, assembly GCF_022985175.1. Classification (NCBI taxonomy): domain Eukaryota; kingdom Metazoa; phylum Chordata; class Actinopteri; order Cypriniformes; family Cyprinidae; genus Labeo; species Labeo rohita. The sequence goes on along the minus strand of NC_066880.1, from coordinate 31,042,188 downwards.
GTCCGCCCGGCTCAGGGGACTCGCGCCTAATTGCGTTTGTGGGCTGCGAATGCTGTCAAAATTATGAAAGTTACGTTAACCGAAACGTCGACACACGTCACTTTGACAGATAAACAATAACTTACAACACATAGTTAAAAATAAAGAGTTTATTTGCAGTGATAGCAACACTGGTACCACAAAGAACCTTTCAGTGATCAGTTCTTACAGGACACACTTTTTCTTAGTTTTTAATGTAAAGAACTTTTTTCCGCTACGAGGAACCTTTTGTGGAGTGGAAAGTTTCTACGGATGTTGAAGGATCTTCGTGGAACCGCAGTTGCCGATAAAGAACCTTTATTGGTACGAGAGTATGAATAGAGATGATACGGTTTAATGTTTTAAAGTGTCCCTGTGAAAAAAACAGAGATGGAGAGAGACACGAGTGTGGATTTCAGAAGATAAATTCGACTTTTTTTTGTGTGTTCTATTGGAGTAGCCCTAGTAAAAGTAATAAATTTAAAATACACGAATTTCATACTATAGTTCAAATCTATTAAAATATTTAGTGAGACTCACTGATATTAAAATAATAATTAAACTATATTTGAAATACTACTTGAGCATAATGCACATTTCTTAATATTAAGCCCAAAATTAGTTTTAATGTCACTATTGATGATTGTATGATCATTGAATAGTATTTAAAATGTACCTGAAGTATACTTGCAACAGTTCCACTTCGTTACGCACTAAATTAGTCGTTCCATTTTAGCAGACTTTAAGTACATCAAAAGTACAAATTTCAAATTCAAATACATTGTAGTATATTTCTTTTTCGCTAGGGAACTCATCTGATATTATTTCATAAATCACGTGACGCCCTATCAGTTATTTATGGAAGCTTATTTCTGCTATGAAATAAAACAGTAAAAAGGTTGTTGTCGCTTTTCATCCCACAATTGTGTTTTTTCACATTTATCTCATGGTTCTGACTTTTTTGTGTTAACTTGGAATTGCAAGATTTAAACTCAAATTTCTGAATCACAATTGCAAGAACAAAGTCAGAATTGTGACAAGCTTGTTAGTGGCAAACTCAAATTTAACAAAGAAATGAATTTTTATCTCAGAATTTTGACTCTTTTTTCCTCACATTTGCAAGTTTGTATCTCATAATTCTGACTGTTTTGTCAAAATTTCAACAAAAATGTCTGAATTGTGAGACAAAAAGTTGCACCTATTTTTGTTCTGTGGCAGACGTAAGCTTCCATAATTATCTTTTTCGTATTGTGAAAGCAGAATAAAAATAAAAAGCTAAAAATGTACCACTCGGTAAGAATACAAGACTAAACAATCTCTTGTGACTGATTTTCCTGTGAAATCAGCGTTACATAACAAACTGCTAAATGTTACACTGTTGGGCTGAACAATAACATGCAGTGATTTAACATTTCGACTTTTTAAATTGAATCAAAATGTTGTTGGGACCAATTTAGCATATTGAACGTTTGAGGATTGTACTGTAGTTTTAGCTGGATTAGCCTCCACACCAGTGCACAGTATCCTTCTGTTCATTGTAAGTTTGATGCAGTTTAAATGCTCGAGCTCTTTAAAGTGATTCTGATTGGCCGTTCATGAGCTGGAAAAAATAGTTCTGGAAATGATTCCAGTGATATCTTTTCTCTTTGTTGTTATTGTTATAGCTGTGTTTTGACTTACAAAGAACTCTAACAGTTTTTAAACTTGTCATTTTTAGTACCGGACGTGTTAATATTGGCTATATCGCGACAAAATCCGCCTACAGAAATGGAATTGCATTTACTCTCATGCATTTGGCAGATGCTTTTATCCTGCATTCAGAGTAAACATTTGATCAGTACACGCGTGGGAATCGAACCTTTACCTGCTGCTACAGCTCCAGTATCGGTAATCGATCACATATACATTATTTGGGAGGGACAGCAAAAGACATTAGTGTAAACTTAAAAAAAAGCAGTCCTTCAGAGTGACAGATAATGCTATTTGTGCTCCCCACATCTGTTTGTGAGTTCTCGTGCTCTCCTGGTTGGAGGATTAGTGGTAAATTAAAGCACAGATCCTGCCAGACCCCCAGCGCTGTCTCTCTTGTGTCCCTCCTACAGAACATTTTGTTCTGCTGCCTTCTGGCTCCATGCCTCCGTCATACATCTCGCTCGCCCGCTTTCTGAAAAAGAACACCCAGATAAACCAAAGAGCCACTGTTACGATGTCTGCGGCAATTACGTTGAGCCGACGGCCTCCGCTACAATGGGAGCTTCACGAGCCAGCGGTGCGCAGCTGGTTTTGATTTTGCTTAATGTCAGGCTCGCTGGCTTCATCCACGCTCAGATTCAGACCTGATCGTTCGCTGGGGCCGTTGACGTAATGGACCCGTCAGATACAGTGTTGGACAACACTCTGTGAATCGCTATGGAGACGACACCACGTGAAAGCGCTGTTGTATTGAGGCGTTGACAGACGCACAATGAGGGACGATGGGACGAGCCCACAGGTGTGTGAAACGGAGCGGGGGTGACGGCGCGTTCTGTTTGCTTAGGTTCGCACAAAGCAGCTACGGGAGGAACCTGTTACGCTCATTCATCAGAGCCTGTGCTCACACGCGTGTTGCAATCACGGTTCACTTATTATGAGCGCGAGTGTGATTAGATCTGCAACAGTAGCTTTTGTTGTTTTTATAGAGGTATCCGTCCAAAGTAGGTCAGACTGACCTGGATTCAGTGAATGGATTCCATATACACATACTCTGTCAAACACCTGTCAGTTCATGAGTTGGTAGGCTTCCCTTATACTAATTTTGTCATAAAATTCAACCACATATGTGACCTTGGACTACAAAACCAGTCATAAGGGTCAATTTTGTGAAATTGAGATTTGTACATCATCTGAAAGCTGAAATAAGCTGGAAATAAAGCTTTCAATTGATGTGTGGTTTGTTTGGATACGACAATGTGCAACTATTTGTAAATCTGGAATCTGAGGGTGCAAAAAATCAAAATACTGAGAAAATCACCTTTAAAGTTGTCCAAATGAAGTTCTTAGCAATGCATGTTACTAATCAAAACTCAAGTTTTGATATATTTAAGATAGGAAATTTACAAAACATCTTCATGGAACGTGATCTTAATATCCTAATGATTTTGGGCATAAAAGAAAAATCTAGAATTTCGACCCATACAATGTATTGTTGGCTATTGCTACAGATACACCTGTGCTGCTTAAGACTGGTGTTGTTCTCCAGGGTCACATGTTTGTGCTGCAGAAATAATTGATTCTTCAGGTCATGCAGCTTTTTGAGGAGTGACAAAATGATACTGAAAAATGGCCAATATTGAAACTCTATGATATTTAGTCTAAACAAATCTGTAATAAAATACTAAAAAAAAGATAAAAATATTCACTTTAAATTGTTTTAGTGTGTTCATCACAGCATTATATTGTACAGTATAAAAAATGGATACTAATTTAGAAAATGTTCATTTAGGTTATTTAACACAATGGTGTTAAATAATAAGTATTTTTAAAAATCAGCTTTTGAATGTGAAAATTGAGAAAAAGGGTGTTAATAATTAAATATCCAATATATATAAATATTCATAAATAAGAAATCTGAAATATCAGTCATAATAGATGTAGTACCAGTATATCTTACATTTACATTTTACATGTATACATTTAACAGACACAATGTATTTAACATTTTAAATGTTACGTTTCAGATTTAGAGTGTTGTATTTACAACAACAGCAGCAAAATGAATAAGCAGCCACACATCAGTGCTATTTTAGTATCAGTGAAATACTGTTTAACAATGTTTTATTTCAGTTTAAATTTTGTTTTCATCTTTTTATTTTAATCTTAAAATGTGATATTTAAAAAAAATGTAATTTTGTTGTGTTTTTGTCCTTTTTGTTAGTTTATAATTAGCTTTTTTGTTTTTTTTAAATGTGTAGTTTTTGTTCAATTTTATTTCAGTTTTAATTTGAGTTATTGTAGTATAACAAGTTAAACAAAGTGATCATGAGCAACTGGCTACTAGCTGAAATAAAATAGTTTTAAATACTTTATTTCAAGTAATGAAAGCTGATTTTTCATGGTGTTTTGTTGTTGTTGTTGCTATAATATCCACACCACACAGCAGTATGCTTGTTGTATATATTTTATTTCACTCTCATCTGCTGTCTAATGTCTAATGTTTTTCGTCATCTCCCAGGTTCTCCTCATCCCCATCACGTCCCGTCAGCGTCCGTCTATGCTCCTGATCCCAGGATGCCTCATTCCAAACTACCTCACGTGCAGCACTTTGTACCATCGTACATGAACACGGGCACACACTTCCCCTTCCCGTACCCGCCTCACCCGGCCTCCCCCAAACCCGCCCACGCGCCCCTGTCCCGCATACACAGCAACCCGACGTACTCCCACTCGTCCCCTTCGTCCGTCCCGGGGTCCCCGAGTCCCATCGGCTCAGACGTGTCGAGTCCCGTTTCGGACGTGAACCTGCTGTCTCCTGCTCCGGCCATGTGGCCTCCTCACACGCAGCCGCTGTTTTCTCTGGCTAATGTGCTGTCTATGGCCATGAGCATGGCTCAGTCCTTCATGCCCGCGCCGACGCTGGTTCAGGCCATGCCGGGGTACCAGACCGCTTATCCCCCCATGTACGCGCCTCAGTATCCTGCGCCCGTCCCGCCGGAGGCGGCGTATAACCCGGGGATGGCCGAGTACTATCAGACCGTGGAGTCCCAGTTTCGGGAGACGCTGATGTCTCCTCCTTCCAGAGCGACTCCAACATCTGCTTCGGCCGGCGGCGTCTCCTCGTCGGGCCCACAGATAGCATCTGCTGCTTCTCAAGAGGGAATGCTGTTCGCAAAGGAATCCTCCAAGGAATATCCTCACGGATACAGAACGGCTTTCCCCAGACACTTACTAGAGCAGCGGAGCAGCCCGGGCTCTTCGTCGGGACGGTCGTCTTCCTCTCGAGCGAGTCCAGATATCAGAGTAAGCCTCGCTTTGTGCCGCTCTCTACATTTCCTTTTAGGGCTGCATGATTCATTGAGACTAAAACCAAAGTAAAATGGCAAAGGCTGTGATTTGATTAAATAAATCTAGGCGTGTTTCAGAGTGAAGCGCAGCACTGTTCTTTTGCACGTGAGCAGCTCCTGATCCAGTTTTCAGCAGCTCGAAGCGGTTCGGTTCCAAGTAAATGCTTCCCCAGACTCCACAACTCTGCATCTGTTCTGAGTTTGGGTCAATTTAATATTCATTTGGAAACACTGCATGTGTCAGTCATTTCCCAAACATGTAATGAGGAGAGTGTATAAAACAGCTTTTGTCAACAGCTGAAAGTGCTCAGTAATAAGTAATTAAGAATTAAAGGAGAAGTCCACTTCCAGAACAACAATTTACAAATAATGTAGTCACCCCTTTGTCATCCAAGATGTTCATGTCTTTCTTTCTTCAGTCGTAAAGAAATGATGTTTTTTGAGGAAAACATTTCAGCATTTTTCTCCATATAATGGACTGATATGGTGCCCCGAGTTTGAACTTCCAAAATGCAGTTTAAATGCGGCTTCAAAGATCACAAATGCGGTTGTTCTTTGGCCACATTATGCAGCCTTACAAACAAGGACAGCAAACCTTGATTTGTTTTTGTTTTTTTGTTTGTTTGTTTTCACATTTTCAATCATCTTTTATCAGAATCACAATTCGATTTTTACTTCCAAATCATGCAACCTTATTTCCTTCCCAGAAACATTGAGCAAAATAACTTGTTTTGGGGATCATTATGTTGTATAGTATGAAAATAAAACTAAATGGTGTGCATTTCATGAAAATTCATGTTGTTTTGAATGGCAAAAGTATAAAAAAATTAATAAAATAATAATCGTATTTATATTACGTAATAATAAACTATAAGCATATGTATCATTTTTATTTAATAATGCATTTAATCATATAAATAATAAAACGTGAACTTAAAATATTTATTTATATCTTAATAACTATTTATTTAAAAATAATCACTTCATATTTTGTAAAGTTATTGCATTACATTTCCAGTAAACAGATATATATAAATAATTTGTATTAAATATATAATCACAACAATATGTGCATATGATAAATGATTCACAGACGGTGTGGAACCAGTGATGCGTTCAGATGTAAATCACGATATGATATTAGTGACATGGAGTAAATGTTTAGCTTTGCTGTGTTTGTTTCCATCGTGTTGGCAGTTGCTCCGAGTGTGTTTTCTATGCCTGAATGTCAATGGCTGACATTGAATGTGCTCATCCTCACTTATGAAAGCCAGATGCGAAAGTACGCTTGAATTAAACGCTCTTGTGTTCTCTCCAAGGTGTCGTCATCCAGTCCTCGATCATCGTCCCCCCCGGCCGCGCTAGAGACTACCAGTGCGTCGCGGTGCCAAGAAAACTCATCGCCATCTGGTAAGATATTGACCCCAAAACACAAACACACAGAGACACATTTACACACACTTATGCAACCTACAGTTACGCACTACCTGCCACACTCGGCCTGTCTTCTTACATAATGCGCTTTTATAACAGAGCGCCACTAAATACGCGGCTAAAGCATTTGTGGACACCTATTAAACATGCTGCGGAGGTCTTGCACAACCAAAGCACTTTTTGTTCCTCGTACACAGATTTTATGTGTCCCTGAAAGCAAAGCAATGCTGGCTTTGTTCGGAGTGAAATACAAGCAGAATGTTACAGTATACTTCAACATTTCAAAGAGCATTGCAGTATGTTACTTTGTGTCACATGAAATACACTGTAAAAAATAAAAAACACAATTTGTTGAGTCAGCTTAAAATAATGTTACCCTGCTGCCTTAAAATTTTAAGTTCAGTCAACTCAAATAAGTTTAGTCAACTTGAAATGTTAAGTTGTACTAAGTAACAACTTAGATATTTGTGTTTGCTAAACAGAGGGGTAAGTTACCCAGCTGCCTTAAAATTTTAAGTTGATTCAACTCAAATATCCAAGTTGTCACTTAGTATAATTTAACATTTCAAGTCGAATAAGCTTTTCTTGAGTTGACTGAACTTACAATTTTAAGGCAGCCAGGAAACAAATTATTTTAAGTTGACTCAACAAATTGTTTTTTACAGTGTAGAAGCCAACAGATTTACAGTAATGTTTGCTCTTCTATCGCTGTTTCTCTCACAGAGCCAAAGTCTACAGTAACTGTGGGCCGTTTTCAAGTTTCCCCCAGTAAAGAGATTCCTGAAAACACACCCACTCAAACTCCACCCGTCGTCCCTCCGGATAATCACATTCCGGCGGAAAACCAACAAAACCTCTCGGTTCTTCCTTCCTGTGAGTCTCCGCGAGATTTGAGTCCTGCCGATCAGCCCGAGACGCCGAAGCATCAGAAGGAAGACAGAGAGGGACCGATCGATGAGCAGGACGTTGATGATGATGATGAAGAAGAGACACCCGTGGATAAGAAGTACAGGAGGAAGAAGGGACGCAGATTGGATTGCGGGCCGACTCTCATGGGGACGTCGGTGGACAGCGGTTTTTCTGTGGACGTGGAGGGAAGGATGTGGGACGGAAACACGGGCAGTCCTCCGTACGCCACTCCACTGCACAACCTCTGGATGAGCTACACGTGCAGCTCCTCCTACCTGAGCAGCGACGAATCAGAGAGCGAGGACGACGAGATGTGGGGGGAGCTACAGGAGCTCAGGGAGAAGTAAGACGCCTTCAGAGCTCCTCTACACTCCATTAGCATCAATAGTTCAATGAACAACCTTTAACATCCATAGAACATTTCTGTTACCCAAAGGCCTGGATTTACAGACAGGACTTGGATTAAAGGCAAAGAGTGACATATGATGTAGTCACCCCCTTGTCATCCAAGATGTTCATGTCTTTCTTTCTTCAGTCGTAAAGAAATTATGTTTTTTGAGGAAAACATTTCAGGATTTTTCTCCATATAATGGACTGATATGGTGCCCCGAGTTTGAACTTCCAAAGTGTAGTTTAAATGCGGCTTCAAACGATCACAAATGCGATTGTAAACAATCCCAGCCGAGGAAGAAGAGTCTTATCTAGTGAAACGATTGGTTATTTTAATCAACATAATACAATTTCTATACTTTTTAATGTCAAATGCTCGTCTTGTCTTTCTCTCCCTGAACTCTGTGTATTCTGGCTCAAGACAGTTAGTGTATGTCGAAAAACTCCAATCGTATTTTCTCCCTCAACTTCAAAAATCATTCAAAATCATTCAAAATCATCCTACATCACTACAGAAGTACAGACACAGTGTTTGCAAAGTGAACATGCAAAGAAGATCAAACACCCTTAACAAAAAAGGTAAAACAGTGATACAGGACGATTTTGAAGTTGAGGGAGAACATGAGATGGGAGTTTTTCCACATACACTAACTGACATGAACCAGAACAACAACAGAGTTCAGGCAGAGTAAGACAAGACGAGCATTTGACATTAAAAAGTATAGAAATTGTATTATTTTAATGAAAATAACCAATCGTTTCACTAGATAAGACCCTTCTTCCTCGGCTGTGATCGTTTACAACCGCATTTGTGATCGTTTGAAGCTGCATTTAAACTGAAATGTTTTCCTCAAAAAACCATAATTTCTTTACGACTAAAGAAAGAAAGACATGAACATCTTGGATGACAAGGGGGTGACTACATTATCTGTGAATCTTTGTTTTGGAAGTGAACTTCTTCTTTAAGCCAGGACTAGGCTGTAGTTCAATTCAATTAGGACATTTAAGTATTTTTTATAAATGTTCCTTAGAAAAAACATTACTGGTGTGCATCTTGAGACAAAACAAAGGCATTGGCATGTTTTAAGATCAATCAGTGCAAGTTTCTTTCGGTTGGAACAGTTCAGATTTACATTTTAGTCTGGGACTAGACTTAAGTCTTATCTGTGAAACCGGGGGAATGTATTATTAAAATGTTCTTCACACTTAACTCTCACTCTGAAAAAAGGTACAAAAGCTGTCCCTGGGGCAGTAGCCTTACGAAAAGTAATAATATGTACCATTTAGGTAGCGATATGTACACTTTTGGCACTAATATGTTCCTTTAAGGTGGTAAAATGCACCTTTAGGGCTTAATAAGGTATATTATGTGAAAAGACAATGTTTGCACTTTTTTTCTGAGAGTGAAAAGAAAAAATAGTTATTTTAAGAACCTTTTAACAAAAGTGTCTTAATTGGCATTGATGATTCCATGAAGAACCTTGAACGTCCACTGAACTCTTCCATTGCACAAAAGGTTCTTTAAATGTTTAAAATGTTCTTCAAACTAAAAAAATGGTTCTGTTATATTTTATTTGAAACATTTAGTCTTTTATAATGCATTGTATGATCTCAAGGAATGTGGAAATATTATAATACATTTATTTTAATTACAGTTATTCATAAAAAGATATAATGCTTGATGTTACCAATGGTTCTTATAAGAGCTGTTCAGTTAAAGGTTATTTGTGAGACTCTTTTATGGCATCGCTGTAAAAACGCCTTTTTGTAAGCTTTATTTTTAAGAGTGCAGTAAGAAACTGATTTATCGTATTCCTCTTAGAATCAGGGTTGCCAAGTCTGCGGTTTTCTTGCAGCCATCTTTTATTGCTGTGGGTTAATGGTTTGACCAACATGCTTGTATTGAAATATTTGACATCATTTTATGTGCAACCAGTGATAAAGCTGTGCTAGACGATGAGAAGCATCTTTATGAAAACAACTGTGTTTATGATTATGACGCATAAGAAATAGGAAAATCTGTACTGTATGTTTGGGAGTCTTGATATTTGTGACCTTGGACCATAAAACCAGTCATAAGGGTCAGATTTTTTTTTTTTAATTTTTTGATCTATGCATCATCTGAGAGCTGAATAAATAAGTTTTCCATGATGTATGGTTTGTTAGGATAGGACAGTATTTGGCCGAGATACAACTATTTTAAAGTTGTTTAAATGAAGTTCTTAGCAATGCATATTACTAATCACAAATTAAGTGATGTAAATATTTGATATATTTACGGAAGAAAATTTACAAAATATCTTCATGGAACATGATCTTTACTTAATATCCTAATGATTTTTGGCATAAAAGAAAAATCGGTCATTTTGACTCATACAATGTGTTGTTGGTTATTGCTACAAATTTACCTGTGATACATAAGACTGGTTTTGTGCTCCAGGGTCACATTTGGGATCAGGTCATTGGTGTAGTTTTGGGCTGTTTGTGATTTGTCATTGGCTTAGTTTAGTTTGGCAGATCTGGCAACCCTGCTGAACTCGTCTCTGTTTGTTTTCTTCTGTCTGTCAGGCATCTGTGTGAGGTTCAGTCTCTGCAGGCGCTGCAGAAGCAGGAGATCGAGGAGCTGTACGCCAGAATGGGGAAGGTTCCTCCTCCCTGTATCGTGTCTCCGGCCGCCATGCTCTCTAGTCGCCAGCGCCGGCTGTCTAAAGGAGGAAACTTCCCGTCGTCTCGCAGAAACAGCCTGCAGAGAGTCGACATCCTGCCCTTAACAGGTTAAACTGAGTTTTACATTTATTGACATATCAAAACTTTAGGCTCTTTTCCAAAACCTAGTGGGCTTCCTTGCTGTGTGCCACCTACACCGGCAGCTGCCTTTAAGGAAGCATCTTTACTGGCATATCAGCTTATAAGTAATACATTTGGAACACCTCTGTGTAAAATACTCCATTTTTAATCAGACCATGGCAACACTTTATGGTAATTCATTAACTAACAATAGGCATTAAATTAGAGTATTTATTAATCTGGTTAATGTTAGTCAGTAAAAACACAACAGTTTGTTGTTAGTTCATGTCAGCTCAGGTCCATTGAGTAATATATTAACAGATACAACTTTTAATTTCAGTAATGAATTAGTATTGATATTATCGTTAATAATTTGTTAATAATTGCCTTAGACCTTTTTATTGTTAGTTTAACTAATGTAGTTAACAAATGGAACCTTATTGTAAAGTGTTACTGAGATGATGCAGCAGTGTTATTTTAGTATCATTGAGATACTGTGATAGTCTTTATTAATATTTTGAACTAGTTTTTATTTTTATATTTTCCATTTTCACTTTGTTTTTTCCCCCCAATTTTTAGTACTTTGTTTTTATATGTCTGTAATTGTTTATATATTTTATTTGAGTTCAGATAATGTTTATTTCAAGTTTCAAAAAAGTTTTTTCAATGGTTTTAATTTTCGTTTCAGTTAAGTGTAATAATTACCGTGGTTAATTAATTTTTACTTTTTGGTATTAAATTGTCTATAATCAACATCTCTTTAAAATGATTTATTTCACATTGTCAGTTCATGTTAATGTAGTTAAGTGATGTTAACTTAATATGCAATTTTGTAATTAAATGAGATGTGTAAGATGTTCCTGTGCTGTGATTGGTCCACAGGGATCATGAGGAAAAACTCCCTGAGCGGCGACAGTAGCAGCAGTTCGCAGGACGGTTCGCGGCCGTCTAAAGGAGTGACTTTCGCTGCTGATTTCACTAGAATGGTGCGACACTTCTGCTGATCAGCGACAGTACATTCAGCACAGGGTTTCCCTCAGTTAAACATGAATTCTTTAACAGATTTTTTTATTGAAGCTTAAATCAGATATTAAATCATATCTGTCTTAATGGTTTAACATTCATGAGTTAAGAAACATGGATGATCAAACACAAAGTGCACAAAATACATATTGTGAATATTCATCCGTTGGTTAATGCACCAAACGAATTCAGACGTTTCTCTGTTGTGTTTCCCATCAGTAAGAATCCAGAGGCTGGTTGACTGTGTTCATCAGACTACCTCATCTGTTCATGACTGCGCTGACCAAACCAAACCCTCCACAACACAGACGCACCGACGGCCTGAGCTTTGTAATATAATGTAGAGCCTCCTATCGATGCGGTGTGATTCCAGCGTGTTTCTGGTGCAGACGCACCCATTAAATCTGCTTGATTCTGTGAAGAGCCAGTGGTTGGGCGGGACTCTGCTGTTTGCTCGATGATGCTGTGACGTTCTCTCTGAGTCTCTTTGCACTTTCTGAAAAACCGCCTGGACCTGCTGAACATCTGAATCAACAGCCCACGACTGGACGTCAGATGTCCTGCTGTTTCTGTTCTGCCGCCCCGTGTCTGCGCTGTACAAACTCCGGATCGTCACACGATCGTCCGCACGAAATCCGCAGATCCGATCCAGAGACGTTTCTGCCGTGATCTGATCGAGTCTCTTTTGTAGTCTAAATGTGAATAAAAACAATTCTAAATAATTAAAAACTGATTTTGGGTGGGTGGGATAAATATATATTATTTTTGCATTGATTATGCAAGCTTTGAGATTTTCATCCTTGAAGTCTATGTGTGTTTGTACATTTACATATATTTTATTGTCTTTTATCAGTCTGACTGTGACTGACTTCATATAGAAATGTTAAAGGAATAGTTCACCCAAAAATGAAAATTTGGCCATCCAAGATTAGGATGAGTTTGTTTCTTCATCAGATTTGTAAAAATGTGTCATCCCATCACTGTCTCACCAATGGGTGCCGTCAGAATGAAAGTCCAAACAGCTGATAAAAACATCACAATAATCCACAAGTAATCAAGACGTTTGTAACTAAAATACAAGTCCATAACACATAATAACGCTTCCTTCGGAACAATCTCGTGTCATGTCGGGTTGAGTACGTTTTTGGCTGAACTATTCCTTGAATGTAATAATTGCACCAAAGATCACAGCGAGTATCAGCCATAAAGTTCAAGACAGATGTAAATGCACACTGCACTTTGGCATGAGGATCAGCATCCGTCTGGAAAAGTACAGTAGAGTCATTAATAAATGATTGCTGATGTTTACAGAGGGCAGTCAATAACAGTGCATTCATTATCTCCGTTGCAATATTTACACAGAACGTTCTGACTTTTCACAAAGGTAAACGTGTGCTTTCTGTGTGGAAACATTACGGACCACATACGGTGAAATCACTGTTTAGTTTCTAATTAACTTATGAGACACACCAACCTGCACGATGTTAAAGAGACATTCAGAACATGAACGAGCAGAAATAATGTTATTTACAGTAAAGCTGTATTAAAAAAATACTTTTTTCAGATGGGTTTCTGTTCTGATGTACTGCGTCTTTCCTTAAGTTTCAGAGTTTTAAACACATGCAGGATGTTTAATATGACAACCCCACAACATCCATTCATGGTTCATTATAAACTGTGAAGAATCGTACGAATGCCGTCATACGTGCAGCGAACAAGCGAATGAGTTACAGACACAAACACAGCCAATGTGTTTTAGATTGAGATGAATGTGACTTCATGCTCCATTATTCTGATCTCTTCGATGTGCAATGCAACACTTCCATGCTGTGCCTTCTCTATCTCATGATGACTATGTAGTATACTCAATCATATTTGTACATTAAAGACAATATATACACAGATGACTGAGTTGAGTATTCATTGTAGACACGGCAGCATTATTAAGTACACATTTTTATTGTGTTCATTAAAAAAAAACAAACATAAACATCTTTCTTGAAGTTCACTCTTTGATTATGTATTTGCACTCAAACGAGATCACCTGTAGCGAGTATTCATAGTACATCAGGGAATATTACGACATTCAGCTTCCATGTCACCACTAATGTTTTAACAGCAATAATGAAGAGCTGCTTTGGCAAACAGACGGTTCCTCCTCGTCTTGGTTAGTCTCGAGTCTCTGGTCGAGGAGGAGGCTGTGTGAATGGATGTGGCGCCCCCTGCAGGTGTCATGTGTGTCACGTTCCTGTCAGTGCAGACACTTCCTCAAGATAAAGTTCATTGAGTTCAGTTGGCTCCAGTCTTTGGAGTCTGTAGTTTTGCGGCTCTGGCCTCTTCATCGATTTCGTCCATGATTCTCTCTTGGGAAACGGAGTAGAAGGTGTAGCCATCTGTGAACGGCCGGTGAAGGCAAATAATGTAAACGTGTAATCTTTACAGACTGAGCAGAGCTAAAGGAATAGTTCACCCAAAAATGAATATTCTGACACATAAATGACAAAAGATATTTTGAAGAATGTCCACCAGAGACAATGACAATGACAGTATTTTCCCCCACACTATGGAAGTTAATGGCTACCAGCAACTGTTACCAACATTCGTAAAAAAAACATCTTGTTTTGTGTTGAACAGAAAAGGGAAACTCACACGTGTTTGGAACAACATGAGAAAGAGTAAATGACAAATTCTTAATGTTCAGATCAACGATCTCTTTAATTCTGCTGTGATATAACAACTGGTTCTTCATAATGGAGATCCACAGCTTAATTTTTTGATTTTGCTAATATTTCTTCTGAAGAAAGATAAAAATGTATAGTGATGAACGCAAAAATATTAAACATCATGGATGAATATTTACTGAGTAATCCATTATTTTGTAGAGTGAGGTCAAAATGGCCATTTTCACCTGAGATTCAGAGACAAATTACAGAGACTTCAGACAGATGGCAGGATCACAATCTTATTTTTACACAGAGATTGGTAGATCTGTTAGTAAAATCTGTTGACTTTATCAATCTTTGTTGCTTTATGCACCAATGGTAACCATTCAAAAAAAATGGGAAACAGCACTTTGCAAGGTTTTTCTCCAAGGTTTGCATGCCTGTAAGTCAAAAAATATTAAAGATATTTTAATGCCCTTTTAGATATTAGGCCTTAACAAACTTTCCTTTGGGAACCTTCATTTTTAAGGCCATATGTATTTCCGTTTCAGAGATACTGCAATTTCAATATGGCTCCAAGAGTAAATTGTTAAATTGTACACATTTACAGTGGTCAGAAACCAAATGGACCTGTGGGAACCCTGGTTTAAGACCCAATATCTGAAAGAGCATTAAAGGAGAAGTTCACTTGCAGAACAAAGATTCACAGATAATGTAGTCACCCCCTTGTCATCCAAGATGTTCATGTCTTTCTGTCTTCAGTTGTAAAGCAATTATATTTTTTGAGAAAAACATTTCAGGATTTTTCTCCATATAATGGACTGATATGGTGCCCCGAGTTTGAACTTCCAAAATACAGTTTAAATGCGGCTTCAAATGATCACAGCTGAGGAAGAAGGGTCTTATCTAGCGAAACCATCGGTTATTTTCATTAAAAAAAACACAATTTAAATACTTTTTAATCTCAAACGCTTCTTCCTCAGACCCTTCTTCCTTGTTTACAACCGCATTTGTGATCGTTTGAAGCCGCATTTAAACTACATTTTGGAAGTTCAAACTCGGGGCACCATATCAGTCCATTATATGGAGAAAAATACTGAAATGTTTTCCTCAAAAAACATAATTTCTATGACTGAAGAAAGAAAGACATGAACATCTTGGATGACAAGGGGGTGACTACATTATCTGTGAATCTTTGTTTTGGAAGTGAACTTCTCCTTTAAGATATCTTTAATACTTCTTAAGTTACAGGAACGCAAACTCTGGAGAAAATATATTTGTAAAGTGTTGTTTCCCCATATTTTAATGGTTGTCATTAGCAACAAAGATTGCTAAAGTCAACAGATTTTCCTAACAGATCTATCAATCTCTGTGTAAAATAAGATGACGACGTGTCGTCTTTCTGAAGTCATTTTTACATCTGTAATTTGACTCTGAATCTCAGGTGAAAATGGCCATTCTGTTCTCTGTAAATATTCATCCATGATGTTTAATATTGTGGCTTTCATCGCTATACATGTTTATCTTTCTTCAGAAAAAATACGAGCAAAATTAAAAAAATGAAGCCAAGGAAGTTGGTCAGATTTAGTTGATTTGTTCTGTGTCAGTTTTACACTGAATGTTCTTCTGTCTCCTGCTGTACACATTCTCTAATACCTTCTTTAAATTAAGTAAATCATGCAATTTATGAGTAAATATAGTTTAGTGATTTCAAAATATTAAATATTCTGAAAACAAACAGACAAAGTATCATCATTTGGACTAAAAGTGAGTTTTGCTCTGACAGCACGAGTTCATGAGTGACAGGTGTAATGAAGAGCTGTTCATCATGACACAGCACTGATCGTGTAATGACACACATGTGAGTGAATATCACTGTCACTCATCATATCAGAGCATCATCACTCATCTCCTGAGATAAACACAGGTGTTACTGAGCAGATTATAACAGTAGATCAGTTTATAATGTGGTGTTGTGCAGCAGTGAAGGATACAGATCCCGAGCACCACCGCTCCGATCGCGAGTCCCGTCACAACGTTTCTCCCCCGCAGTTTATCGGTTTTCTTCCTCCACTGCGCCAGCTCCACTTGCCGGATGAACTGCAGCTGTTCTCGGGTCAGATCTGCCTTCGCGGGGTCTATTCTCTTCGCGAACTGGGCTTCGGGTTTGGGCTCCCCTTGACTGCTCTTGTCCGCCATGTTTGAGACGCTGTTTACGTGACGCAACGCGACGTTACTTTGCAAATCAACGCTGCGTCGATTCTGCGCAGACAGTCCCTCTTGTGTTTTATAAGGTTTTTCCAAGGTCAGCGTCCAGAGTTCTTGAACAGAATAATTTCATGCCAGATTACATGTAGCTTTATTTATTTATTTAGAGTGTTTTACTATAAATACATTTAAAATGTTACAAAAATTATAGCTACATTTCATGCAGCTTTATTATTTATTTATTTAGTGTATTTTACAATAAATAAAATTAGAGTTATGCAAAATTATAACTAGAAATTCATGTAGGATTATTATTTATTAATTTATTTATTTAGTGTATTTTACTATAAATACATTAAATAGTTGTAAAAAGTATAACAAAATTTAATGTAACTGTATTATTTATTTAGTATTTTACTATAAATACATTTAGTATTATAAAAATTATACCTAAAATTTATGTAGCTTTATTTAGTTAGTTTTTTTTACTATAAATACATTTTAAAAAGTTATACAAAATTATAACTAAATTTCATTATTTATTTTGTTTATTTATTTATACATTATTTATTGTATTTATACATACATTAATTATAACTAAATTTCATGTAGCTTTATTTATTAGTGTTTTTTACTATAAATACATTTAAAGAGTTATACAAAATTATAACTAAATTTCAGCTTTATTATTTATTTATTTAGTGTATTTTACAATAAATAAAATTAAAGAGTTATACAAAATTCTAATTAAAATTCATGTAGGTTTATTATTTATTAATTTATTTATTTAGTGTATTTTAATATAAACACATTAAATAGTTGTAAAAAGTATAACAAAATTTAATGTAACTTTATTATTTATTTATTATACTTATATTTATTACTATAAATACATTTAGTATTATAAAAAATTATACCTAAAATTTATGTAGCTTTATTTATTTATTTAGTTTTTTTTATTACTATAAATACATTAAAAAAAGTTATACAAAATTATAACTAAATTTCATTATTATTTATTTTGTTTATTTATTTATTTAGTGTGTTTTACTATACATACATTAATTATAACTAAATTTCATGTAGCTTTATTATTTATTTATTGTATTTTACTCGAACTAAATTTAAATGATTTTTATTTGAATAATGTTTTATTCATCTCGAATCACGTGATCGATGAGTAGGCGGTGTTATGCAGATCAGTGCAGCCATCTACTGGTTATTCCGGTCAATTACATATAAATACAGTAAAATGCTTTACTTTAGTTCGTGTAGTGGTGTTAAATTTCTTTTATTCTCGAATACTGTATTTGCCCTTGAAGAAATATATTCAGAAAAACGAGTGTAAGCTCTAACAGTTGTGGTTGATGGCGTTGTCACGTGGTTCATGTTCCTGTTCTCAACGCCTCTCAGAATCGACCAATCACAGTCCTCGATATGACGCTTGATTAAGAAATTTCGGTGGAAAAATTGATCGACATTTCTAAAAGTTCTATATTGGGATATAAATGTCTTAATTATGCCCCAAAATAAAATTAAATAAATAAATAAAACGTGCTGAGATCGAAGGAGCTTCATAATCGGTTTAGTTTCTGAGTGAAGGAAAAACACATCTGCAGATCATCGATTAATCTTAAGGAACAGATAAGGAACAGATGGCTGCTAGAGCTGTGTTCTCATCAAACACCGGGGAACAGGTGAAGCCGAGGTTTGGAGAGGTGTCTCTAGACATTTTAACAGACATCCTCTGCAACCTCAACAACACTAACAAATACAACTTGGAGAAGGTGTCGGGTCTCAGTGGATGTCTTAAAGAAAGCAGGATAGTGGGTGAGCGCTGTCCGCCGCAAACTAGCATGTTAACTACTGTCATATTGTGTGATATTATATGATAATGTGATGCATACTGTAGTATATTAGTGAATGATTTCAGTGTTGTTGTCACGAAGGCCGATATATCGGCACATATTTTCAAATAATCGTTATCGACCGATACGAATTCTTGTTTGGCATTTTATTGTCACGACAGAGACTTTTATTTTGAAGTAAATAATGTTAGTAACACACTGTAAATAATAAAGTTTGTGTTTTAGCATTATAATTCTTATACTTAGCTAGGTAAAGCAGGTTTAACACTGTTGTATCTGCTGTAGATGTAATAATATAAAAAAATAAATAAAAAAAAAGATTTTTCTAAACATTGTTGGGCACAGTTGTGTTTACAAAATACATGTTTTAACTTGAAAACATTTACAGAATGTAATAATAGTGTTTTACTGTGCTGTTTAAAGCTTGACTAACATTGGACAATATTAAATTTCTTTATTCTATTGACAGCCCTTATTTGAACAGAAATACATAGTGTTTATACAATAAAATGTTACAAAAAAAAAAAAAAACATGGAGTAAAATACAGTGATAAGACTCTATTGCATTGATGCCATGTCTGCAACATACTGTACTTCTATTATATTGATATATTTATTCTGTTTGTGTGTTCTGTGTGTAGAGTGTGTGTTTTACGTGTGTGAGGAACTGGGACTGAACCCTGCGGTCGGATACCAGGCCATCGAAATACTAGAAAGGTGATTTCAAGAATCCTGAAAGAACATTATTCACTGTAAACCTGTTTTAACTCCTTCACCGTGTCCTGCTGTAGGTTTATGGCCAGATACATTGAAGATCTAATCCACGGTCAGAAGGATGAAGGAGCGTCGTCTGAGGACACAGAGAGACACGAGGAGCTCGTCTTCCAAACGCTCAAGCAGAAGTTCTTTCTCTCCGTCGTCTCAAGTGTTCAGATATCCAGCAAACTGGACCTGTACTCCAATGTGTGTCGATCTCATACATCAGAACTGGAATGTGAATGTGTTGTGATGTGACGGGCTGTGTTTGTGTTCGTCTAGGTGGTTAATAATGACATTGCGATGAGGTTTGTGCAGGCAGCCGGTCGCCCGTCCTCCAAACAGCAGCTCTTGGACTCTGAGATTCTCATTTTAAAAACTCTGCACTTTAACGTGAACGTCCCGAATCCTTTAACGTACGTGGAGACGCTGCTGGAGGTGCTGGGTAAGGTTATTTTCAGTGGTGGCATCTGTGAGTTCAGACACAGGTGATCGCAGTGTTTGGTGTTTTCGCGCAGGTCATAATGACGGGTCGGTGCGTGTGGCGGAGCTGCATCAGGTGTGTGTGCGTGTGCTGCGGTTCATTTATCTGCAGAGGGAGATCATCTACAGCTCGCTGCTCGTCTCTGCCACCGGATGCTCCAGTCCTTCACCAGAGCAAAGGTGCAGGGCTGTATTTTTAGGATCCCTCATATTTTCTGATGTTTCTTTCCCCAGTTGACTCTCTCCGTTAATGTTCTTTAAGGTGAAGTATGGATTTTTGGTTCAGATGCTTTCGTTTCCCAGCTTAATGTGTTGAAAAAACTATAGATGTGTTATTCCTGTGGCCTAGTGACCACCGAGGTCAGTTTGAGCAAAATCTAAATTTTTCAGGTTTGAGAAGATAAGTTATCATCATGATAACTTACAGTACATGTCTGTCCTGGTCCGGAGCAGGTTTTATTCGGGTTAGAGATCACAAACCAAAACTGGACCAACCAGCTGCGAGCAAAGTGACACAGATCTGACACAGTAAACTTGATATCGCTGCATCTCCTGCTCACATTGAAGCACTGCACAGTGGAAAAATACAGAGATTAAATTGCCCTGCTTTTGCTGATAATGTCAAAATAAATGTATTAGTTAATGTTAAAATAAATGTAATACAAGTTTAGCTTTACAAATGGTCCATATAGAAATAGTTCAAAAATCATGTCAGGTAAATTTAGAATAAGAATCATTAGATGACACTAAAAACCCTGTTTAAGGATCACAATGCAGCCCCAAAAACTAATGAATTATATGGTAAATCTCTAGCAGTCTGTGCCACTATTCTTCAAACCAGTAGATTTTACCCCTTAGATTTGAATAAAATTATTTTTTTTTTTAAATATAAAAAAATTTAGTACAATAATTTATTCTTCTGTATATTTTAAGTATAGTACTAGTGTAAAGTACTGATCAGAATAAGTGTTGTCATTTTAACAAAAGTTAATTGAAATCTGAAAGTAGTCACTTTACTTGCATTCAGTATGCTTACTATGTAAATACAATCACTTTTTTTATTTAATTTTATGTGTCTTGTCTTTGACCCATATATATTCACATCTTTACATATACCGTAAGCAATACTATTTTGACAAATAATTCAATTTTTCTATTTCTATTCTGTTCTATTTTCTACACTACCACTCAAAATCAGTAAGATTGTAATGTTTTTAACGAAGTCTCTTCTGCTCATCAAGACTGCGTTTATTTGATCAAAAATACAGAAAAAATAGTAATATTGCAAAATGTTAATACAATATAAAATAATGGTTTTTATTTTAATAATAAGGACAGGAAGTAATTGTGAAAGATGGGTTATGGGTGCCAACATAAAAATCTAATTTATTTCTGTGATGCGCAGCTGAATTTTCAGCATCATTACTCCAGTCTTCAGTGTCACATGATCCTTCAGAAATCATTCTAATATACTGATTTATTATCAGTGTTGGAATCAGTTGTGCTGTTTAATATTTTGTTGTCATCTTTTCAGGATTCTTTGATCAATCAAAAGTTAAAAAGAGCAGCATTTATTTAAAATATAAAGGTTTTCTAACAATATACACTACTGTTCAAAAGTTTGGTGTCAGTAAACTTTTATTCTTTCATTTTTTGAAAGAAATTAATACTTTTATTCACCAAGGATGTGTTAAATTAATAAATAGCATAGATAGCATAGACACTGTTAGAAAATATTTTGATTTTAAATAAATGCTGTTCTTTTTAACTTGTTATTCATCAAAGAATCCTGAAAAAAAGAATCACAGACTCCAAAAAAATATTTGTCAGCACAACATTGATAATTCTAATAATAAATCAGCATAGAATGATTTTTGAAGGATCATGTGACACTGAAGACTGGAGTAACAGCTGATGAAAATTCAGCTTTGATCACAGAAATAAATTATATTTTAAAGTATATTAAAATAAAAAGCAATTATTTTATGTTGTAAACCCATTTTGCAATATTACTGTATTTTCTGTATTTTTGATCAAATAAATGCAGCCTTGATGAGCAGAAGAGACTTCTTTAAAAAACATTACAAGTCTTACTGATCCCAAACTTTTGAGCAGCAGCGTAAATACACACAAATACAAGCTTTTAAATTTATAGATTTCAGAAATGGCTAAACTTGTGTGTTTTTGCATTGTTTCCTTTTAAGCCCTTTGTGAACTTATATAAATTATTAATGAAATAAATTGATTCATGAATTTAGTCAAAAATGTTCTTTCAGCTGCCTCTCAAAATGTTGTGACAGCAGCAGTGTATTTTCTTGTCTTATAAAAGTGTTAAATACATGATTTTATTGTAACAATCTCCTAATCTTGAGCAGAAGTGTTCAACAGAGCACTGAATCAGAATGATGGTGTTTTGTGTTTTTGGCTGCAGATGGTTTGTGCTCAAATTCCTTCAGGAAATGTGAATCTAGTTCATATATTAGCTGTTTGCTGGTGTGTGAATCATTCTGAACTCATTCTGAGCTAAACGTCACACCGTTTTATGGCTGAACCTGCTGTAGCTTGAGGAATATGAATCTTGTGTTTGTCACAGAGCCAAGTTTGTGTCGGTGAGCGAGGACTTGATGCTGCTGGGAGTTGGAGTCATTGCTGTGTCCGCCTTCATTCATCACAGCTCAACATGGGAGAAGGTAGAGAACAGCTCCTGAATCCTGATCGTGATTCAGTCGGTCAGCTGTGACGTGTGTTTCATTATTTATTCATTTATTGAAATGTGAGCGCAGTGTCAGAGTATTCTAGTGAGTTGGGCTGATGTGCTGCAGGTAGTGGAGGAGCTGACGGGAATAACAGGCATTTCAGGCCGGAGCATCATGGAGTTTGTGTGCGTCACCCTCATGCACATCACCAAGACCACATCCGAATGATGCTGAAGTCAGAAAGATGACATGATTACAGCTAGAGAACAGATAGAACGACGACCGGTGATGGTAACTGTATTCACAGCATGAAAATCTGTACTGTTAATTTAGATTTCTCTCAAAATTCTGTTGTGAAAGTATGATGTAAATATAAAACATTAAAATGAAAGTGGAACTTGCATTTACATTTCATTATGCAACAACTTCTAACCAAACTCTCATCACACTTCTTCATGATGAGGACAAAAAACTAATAATCTCAAAATTTTCATCTAAATCCTGCTTGAACCAATAGTAAATGAAACAGGTCATTAAAGGAGAAGTTCACTTCCAGAACAACAATTCACAGATAATGTACTCACACCCTTGTCATCCAAGATGTTCATGTCTTTCTTTTTTCATTCATAAAGAAATTATGTTTTTTGAGGAAAACATTTCAGCATTTTTCTCCATATAATGGACTGATATGGTGCCCCGAGTTTGAACTTCCAAAATTCAGTTTAAATGCAGCTTCAAACGATCACAAATGCAGTTGTAAACGATCACAGCCGAGGAAGAAGAGTCTTATCTAGTGAAACCATAGGTTATTTTCATTAAAAAAACACAATTTAAATACTTTTTAATCTCAAACGCTTCTTCCTCAGACCCTTCTTCCTCAGCTGGGATTGTTTACAACTGCATTTGTGATCGTTTGAAGCCGCATTTAAACTGCATTTTGGAAGTTCAAACTCGGGGCACCATATCAGTCCATTATATGGAGAAAAATGCTGAAATGTTTTCCTTAAAAAACATCATTTCTTTACTACTGAAGAAAGAAAGACATGAACATCTTGGATTACAAGGGGGTGAGTACGTTATCTGTGAATTATTGTTCTGGAAGTGAACTTCTCCTTTAATATGTTACAGGAGATTACACATTCAAAAACTGACTCAAGTTCAAGTGAATCTGCTCAATCAATATCAACATGTATGTTGAAATCAAGTAAAATAACAGAAGAAGACATGGCACAGGAAAGGGTCAATAGTTCATGCAGTTTGCATTGTTTTGGGTGAACGATACAAGAGAATTACAGTCATAGCAGATGTACCAGATCACCAGGTATTCGAAGGTTAAAGTCACATGAACGTTGATGGTATTGACTGGGATTAGAGTTGGGTAACGAGAACCGATTCCAAGAACCGGGTAATCAATAAGACACGTGCATTTCGGTTCTGCTTAACGATTCCTGCGTTTGCATTTTAATGTGATTTTGAAGATTAATTTTTAAACAATTTAAGCACCGGAAGGGAAAGAACTTGCGCACTGTTTGTGTGCAGCGAACACATCTGAAACGTGAGCACAATGAACAACAGTCTGAGTGCGGGGTCCCGGCCTCTGTCCGTTCTCAAACCGTTCCGTGTATTTCCACTGCAGCAAAGGTCGTTCTGGGCAGGATCTGACTTCTCTTTCACATTTACCACCCAATATGCACAAAAAACAATATATGTCATCATAAACACAGCCGTTTTTTGTTGAAAGTGAAAGTAAACAGATGAGAAAGTGTAACAGTATTTTTTAGATCCACATGTGTTTGGTGTTAAAGAGACAGCAGCCTAATAAATGTGCTGAAAAAACAAAAATAAAAATAAAAAAAACATTCACGGATCTCGACTGAATATCTTTCGTGACTTTAATGAGTTAATCTATATTTTATTTATAAAAAAAATGAAAACTATGCAGTGTTTTTAAGATTTTGATTCAAATTTCTTTACCTGTAATTTGTCCAGTTGTATTTATTCATGCTATTGTTAATTTATTTGCTTGTTCCTGTTTTATTACTGACTGTTTACTTGCCTTTAACTATTTAATATTTGAAATTTATGTTACCTGTTTATTAGTTGTCTAACAATACAGAACCTACAGAATACTGACCTCAGTTTTTGACTTTTTAATGTTATTGGAATCGAAACTAGGAATCTTTAAGAATCAGAATCAATAAAATTCAAACAATACCCAACCCTCACTGAGATATTACTACGGTAGACGGCAGACAGACCACCAGCCCTAGATGTCAAACGCGGTTTGGCCAGTGACTGTATCCAGAAGGAGTGAGTAGATTTAGGTTTAGAAAATAGTCGTTAGGAATTTGCCATGTTTAAGGTAAGATACACTATAGTGTGTTTTATTTATTATATAACACATACAACATAAAATATTCTATTTTAAATATATAAAACACAAGTTTGCATTCTTCTATATAAGACCATAACTTTATATTATTTTCTTATTCCGTTTATCTTTTTTGGGCTTGCAAGGGTGGAAATGGAGCAAGAAAAAAAAAAAAAAAGAGCCATCGGTACGTGACAGGACCCTGTGCTGACTGTGACAGGGAACATTGGCACTATTTGCCAGTTTTCTCCAAATCTGTGATCTGAAACAAGCAAAAATCTGGTTCATTATTGTCACATTTAGACATGGAAACTTTCTGTAGTGTCTTCACTCCAGAACTAATCATTAATATGTACAAGGATTGAGTATTTAACCAACAGAACTTACAGGATCTTCATTATTTGATCTCTTCAAATATTTTTGTTCAGTAATGTGAACATAAGTAATGTAAATTAAAGCATGAATTAAAATGTGCATTTGTTGGCATTCATGCAGAGCTGGGTAAGATACTTACAAATTGTAGTCTGTTACTGATTCCAAATTACATGACAAAAATTGTAGTTAGTGACGTAATCCATTATATTACACATTTTGAATTGAATTGAATTAAATATTTTATTGTCACTGTACAGTTGTACAAGATTTAAAATGCAACTCCTTGTGATAAAAAAAAAAAACATCCCTAAGAAGACATTCAACAATACCCCATCCAAAATATACATATATATACATGTATATACACATATGTGTACACATATATAGTATTGCACAACCCCTAGTATTTGAAAGAAAGTCTTTTGTATTTATGCATTTAGTTCTCTAACAGCACTGGGATAAAAACTGTTCTTAAACCTGGAGGTGATATACTAGATTACTAGATTACTTTTATTTAATATATCAGATTACTTTTAGAAAAATTTTCACCTAACATTGATATAAATAGAATAATATTGATATAAAAAAAGAAAATATATTCCATTCATTGTTACTGACAACATGAAGTGCATTAAACATTGCATTACATTATCAAACTGGGGTTTGTAAAGGAACTGCAGGAGTTTTGTGAGTTTAATGCAAAGCAAATAATTATTTAAAATGTAGAAAATTAAATAAATCATTTTAAAATAACATCAAAATAAAATAAAGATGTTTCTTTAAATTGAATTTTACATATAATGTTCCCATTTTGTGTACAAATATATGCTTAATTTTGAGGCAAATAAATAAATCAATGTTAAAAATACCATAAATCCCTCCAAAAGTGCGTAACTAAACTGTGAGAAATATATCAGGAGTTAAAGAAGGTGTTCTACAACACTTGCTTTTTACTGTGGTTTGGAAAATTGGGGTTGCATCTTTGTCACTTTCTTAATTCCAACAGATGTGCAGAAAGTTGTCTGCGAGGGTTAGAGAATAGAATACTCAAGGGTGACAGTGATCTTGCAGACCCCTCAGCAAATGTACTGTTGTGCCTACTGTGTACTATATAGTTCTCATTCTGCTCTCACAGACAAACCTGTTTCACAAACGTCACTCAAACAGAACCAGGAAACAGGAGAAAGTGAAAGTGTGTTTGAGCTGTTGTGTGTTTGTGTCTCTGTATTCACTCTGTAAAATGGCAGAAGCCAGAATTTCGGTGGATGAATTCACGTGTCCAGTGTGTCTGGATCTCCTGAAGGATCCAGTGACCATCCAGTGTGGACACAGTTACTGTAAGATCTGTATTACACACTGCTGGGATCAGGAGGATCAGATGAGAGTCTACAGCTGCCCTCAGTGCAGACAGACCTTCAGAACAAGACCTGATTTAGGAAAAAACACCATTCTGGCTGAAGTGGTGGAGAAACTGAAGAAGACCAAACTTTCTGCTGACTGTTACGCTGGAGCTGGAGATGTGCAGTGTGACGTCTGTACTGGAACAAAATACAAAGCCGTCAAGTCCTGTCTGGTGTGTCTGAACTCTTACTGTCAGAATCACCTTGAACAACATGAGAGTTTCTTTAAAGGAAAGAAACACAATGTGACTGATGCCACTGGACGACTGCAGGAGATGATCTGCCAGACACATGAGAAGATCCTTGAGGTTTTCTGTCGCACTGATCAGAAATGTATATGTGTGCTGTGTATGGATGAACATAAAAACCAGGACACTGTATCAGCTGCAGCACAGAGGACAGAAAAACAGGTATTTACCTGAAATCCAGATGATTTCAGTCATTTACAGCTTCACTTTGGGGTTTGACTGTGGTTGTTTGTAGATTAATCATCATTTTCTAATGCAGCTGTGATGTTCATCTTTATGTAAATCAGTTTTCATGATGATCTAGTTAATGCTCAATGTACTGATCCAATAGTCTTATTTTCTGTGTTTAATTACACAGAACACAGAAACACTGTCAGTGTGAAGCTCTACATTTGTGTCAGTTTCACTTTTATAATAATTACACTTGTGGTGTGAAACAGACCTTTTGCTTCATGTTGATTCATGTATAATGATCACTGATCATCCTTTCTGGAGTTTGAACCTGCAGCCGTTAGTTATCAGATCAGATGAGTAACTTTTAAATCACCTCACCCTACATTTACTGGATTCATCTGTTCACATGATGATTTAGTGTCAGTAGTTTTCTGTGACATTCACTATCATCTGTTTGTCCTGCAGAAGCAGCTGAAGGAGACGCAGAAGACGTTCCAGCAGAGAATCCAGCAGAGAGAGAAAGATCTTCAGCAGCTGAGAGAGGCTGTGGAGTCTCATAAGGTGAGTCTGGAGAAGAAGAGAAGTTTGTCTCAGTCTCAGTTCAGACTCTCTTGTCTCTTTCAGTCCCACTGAAGCCTGAATCACTGTGTGTCCTAACAGCGCTCTGCACAGACAGCAGTGGAGGACAGTGAGAGGATCTTTACTGAGCTCATCCGCTCCATTGAGAGAAGCCGCTCTGAGCTGATACAGATGATCAGAGATCAGGAAAAGCGAGCGGTGAGTCGAGCTGAAGGACGACTGGAGCGACTGGAGCAGGAGATCAATGATCTGAGGAGGAGAGACGCTGAGCTGGAGCAGCTTTCACACACACAGGATCACATCCAGTTCCTGCAGGTAACACAGATCTAGAAGAACACCATCATAGTGGACTTGAGACACATCCTGCTGTGACAGGAGACTCACAGAGAAACATTTCATCAGTGTCTTATTATATAATCATCAGTCAGACTCTCATCTGATCATCTTCTTCTGAAAGAGACGCCGCTTACAAATGACTTTCAGCTCTGGAAATCTCTTAGGAATCATTTCTCTCTGTTCTTTCTTCTGGAAGATATATTTAGCTGTCAAACACCACTAGCGCCACCAACAGTTCAAAACTTCACTAACATTTTAACTTTTACCACATTTTTCCATTTGATTTATTACATCATGGTGAAATCAGTGAACTCGACAGTACTGATTTTCAGCAATGTTCATCAAATTGGATCAGGCGATCCTCAAACATGATAAAATGGATGTTTATTTACCTGTAACTCATTGATGAATTTGACCATGAAGATCCCAAACATGGAGTGAGTCTGTCTATTAGCAGTCAGTCCCATCATGATTTCGCTAGACTTTTCAGTGATTTTTGTGAACTAAAATGAGTGAATTTGTCCATCCCTGCTCATTTTACAGCACAAATCACTGTAATTCAGCAGCATGACATTTCAACAAATATTGATTCATTAGTTTATGTTCTCATTCATGGAATAATATGGCTAATATTGCTTCCCCCTCCCATGTTAACATTTGTTGTGAAAAATTTAGTCGCAAATAATGCAGTTTTGCTTAAGTTAATGCTTAATTTTGTGTTAGAATCTGTGATCTGAGAATCTGTCCAGAATTTTGAAATCCTGAAGTGATTGAGCGACGCTTCAGTGTATTGAAACCAAACCAAACCTGATTGTGTCTTAAGGGTCCTTGTGAAGTTTCAGTGTCTAAAGTTATAAATAATGGTCAATCTAATCATAGATTTGAGCTGCTTTTCCTGATCAAATCTACTCAACCCTACAATGAGACTCCATTGATGTGTTTGAGCTGTTAGATGGACATTTATGTTCTTAGCAGATGTTTTATCATCCAAACTATTTCCTAGAAAGTTCACATACAGTGTAAGTGTCAAATACTAGAATCTGTAGCTCTAATGTGATATAATGAATATGAGAAGAATGAAGCTGATGCTGTGAAAGTGCTAGATTTGTCATGATATCTGAAGGAGGACTCAAATGCAGAATGAGTTGTGACAGTTTATTAACAGAATGATTGACAAGACAAAAGAGAAAGTGAGGAGGGGAGCAGTGCACGGTCCCAACAATAGGCAATGACGAGAGGCAGGGGGAACAGGCAGAGCTGGGTCCAACCCAGGATGGCAAAGGGCTAGAGGAATGAGAAGGCTGCACAGCTGGAGGCTAGATGTTAGCAATGGTCCCCCGACAGGAACACAGGATATAGCCGCTCCACACACGTGCTCTCACAGGCACTGCACAGGTCGGGCTGCGTTGTAGATGAGGGAGCAAACCAGGAGCTCGGCCTGCAGGACAAGACTGGACTGGACTAAAGACAGACAAGAGACAGTATTTAGTGAACAACTAGACGAGGAATAATCAGTATCACAAACGGGAAGACAAGCTAGCAAACATAGACTATAGAACAGCAAAGTAGAACAATGACCTGGCAAAACAAGCGGGAAAGGGAGAACAATATAAAGGTGCAGAGAACATGAGGACCAGGTGAGAACACTCAGACAAACGAGAGCTAAACAAGGGGGCGTAGCAACGGGTAACAAGGAGGCAGGACAAGGGGAGCACATGGCAGACAACAACAAAGACAGAGCCATGTGCTCAGACACAACACAAACATAGAAACATGAAACAAAGACAACACAGACAAGACTGTCAGGGGAGAACCCTGACAGGATTGAGTTACTAAAGATCAGTCGAGTCAAATCTGATGTTGGTGCAGGTTATTGGGTGAAGTGTGGAGCTGATGAGTTTTGATTTCTGTTTTCTGTAGAGTTTCCAGTCTCTCTCAGCACCTCCTGAATCTACAGACGGAAATGATGATCTCTTCAGTTCTCTCTTCTCTTTTGATGGTCTGAGAGAATCTGTCCATCAGCTGAAAGACAAACTGGAGGATTTCTGCAAAGAGGAGCTCAAGAAGATCTCAGACAGAGGTAAAGTCCTGGAGATTCATCTGCTCTCAGAAACGAGTCCATCATCATCTCATATCATGGAGAACATCATATTAGAAATGTGTTAGGAATGGATGCAGGATCATGAGAATCACACTGTTCATGTCTGTTGATTTCCACAGTCACATTCACCAACACTGTTCCCAGGACCAGGAACGACTTCCTACAATGTAAGTCAGTAAGAAAACAAGCAGAAAAACTCACTGAGTGTGTTCATGTTCTTCCTGTAGAAGGTGAAAGAAGAGGGTTTTTTTTTCCACAATATTTTTATTTTATTTTCATTTTTTTTTAAACACTTTGAAATACAGCCATTTACAATCATACATTTTTCCAAATACCATACAACCACAAGATTGCTGCATTTACTCTAGAAGAATAAATCAAAATAAAAAAACAAAACAAAACAAAAAAAAAAAAAACAAAAAGAAAAACACAACAACACTGAACAAAATGTTACTCCTGTTTTAGCCCATGGTAATCTATTCAAAATTGGCTTTTATAATCATACTGAATACTAAATGAAACAAATATGTTAAAGATTTTATCAATCTATGAGGTTGGAACTGCTTTTGTCCATAAAGATTAGTCATCCACTTCTTCATCCATTAAATCCAAATCTTTAATATAATTAATGAAAGGACTCCATATGCTTTCAAATACATACTGTTTGGCCTTTAATATGTATGTTATCTTTTCTAATGGAAGGCTCGACAACATCTGTCTTATCCACTGATTAGTACTTGGTCTGTGCATCTTAGTCCATAACAGAGCTATACATTTTTTGGCATAAAGCACACTGAGATCTATAAATGCTTGTTCACTTTTATTATAATTATGTTTCTCTGGGTATAAGCCCAGCAGAAAAAGCTTAGGGTCCAGTAAAATTTGTTTTGAAATTATCTTTTCAATTATGACTTTTACCTCTTCCCAAAATAATTGAATATTTCTGCATTGCCAAATACAGTGAAACAAACTTCCTCTAACTTCCATACATTTTGTGCATATGTCTGGTATGTTTTTATTATATCTGTTTAATTCAACTGGTGTTACATACATCCGCATTATCCATTTATACTGTATAAGTTTAAGGCGTGTATTTATAGACATTGTGTGAACTTTAGTACAAGCTCCTTTCCAATCTTCATCTGAAACTTCTAATTGCAAATCTTCCTTCCATGCATTCAACTTATATTGTGAATTCTCAGGTGAGTAACTTGTTAGCAACTCATAAAATTCAGATATAATATCTTTTCTCAGATTATCCTTTATCATAATTTTTTCTAAAGATGAAAGTGGTGGTCTACTGAGAGCATTATCTTGACTTGCTTTAAAGAAGCTTCTCAGCTGGAGGTATTTGAAAAAATGTTTCCTATTAAGGCTGAATTTAAGCCTCAACTCCTCAAAAGACATCATAATATCAGAGTCTGTCAAATAGAGATCTTGAATCATTTTAAGTCCCTTCGATTCCCACAATTTGAACGTTGCATCCGCTCTTCCTGGTACAAAGAACTGATTCCCCCATATTGGACTATATTGAGATAATGAATGTGAGTCTTTTAAGTAATTTTGTACATCATACCATATCTTTAACATATGTCTTTAGTTCTTTTCCGTAATTTTTTTGCTGTGTCCAAATATATATATGAGGGAAGAGGTAGGGCTAGATTATGAGATTCCATTTCTATCCAATGTGGACACTCACTTGTTGAAAAATAGAACATAATAGACCTCAGCTGTGCAGCCCAGTAGTACCAACGCAATAAATTTGGACATTTTAAACCTCCTCTGTCAAATGGTAAATACAACAAAGACAAACAAAGTCTTGCCTTCCTATTGTTCCATATAAATCTGACAAACATGGTTTTGATTTTTGAGAACAAATCTGAAGGTGGTGGTAACAGAATATTTTGAAATAAATAAAGTAGTTTGGGTAGTATGTTCATTTTTAAAATATTAATTCTCCCAATTACAGATACTGGTAGTGACATCCATCTATCAATTGACTCATTAATTTCTTCCATTAAAGGTTCATAGTTGGCATCAACAATGTTTTCCAGTCTTGGCAAAATCTGTACTCCCAAGTATTTAAACTGCTCAACAACATTAAACTGAATTACCTCTAAAATTGGATTTCTTCTTTCATTTGAATTTAGCAGTAATATAGAAGATTTTGTGTTGTTTACCCTATAACCAGAGATATCACCAAATGTTTTAATTAGCTGTAACACAGCCGGAACTGATTTACTTAGTTTTGACATGAATAGAATGACATCGTCAGCATACAAGGATATTCTGTGTTCTGTCTGTCCTATTGTTATTCCACAGAATTGCTGATTTGAACGTATTCCAATTGCAAGAGGTTCAATTGCTAGTGTAAACAACAAAGGAGAGAGTGGGCAACCCTGTCGGCATCCTTTACTAATTTTTATTGGTTTTGAAATATTTCTATTAGTCAAGATTTCTGCAGTTGAATTTTTGTATATTACTTTAACCCATTTTATGAAGTTATCTCCAAATCCAAATCTTTCTAAAACACTGAAAAGATAAGGCCATTCGACCCTATCAAAGGCCTTTTCGGCATCTAATGATAGGAGTGCTGTATCTGACATTTCTTTGTTAGTATGAATAATGTTTAATACCCTTCTTACATTATGGAATCCCTGTCTTCCCATTATAAATCCATTTTGATCTTTATTAATAATGTTTGGCAATAATTTTTGTAACCTTTTTGCCAAAAGTTTACATATTATCTTGAGGTCAGAATTTAACAAACTTATGGGTCTCATATTTTCACATTTGTTAGAAGGTTTACCTGGTTTTGGCAATAAGATAATTAGAGCACTATTCATAGAGGGTGGGACACTGCCTTTCTGAAATGCCTCCAGAAACATTTCCAGAAGTGGAGTTAGCAGTTTATTTTTTAATTTTTTATACACATCTATTGGGAGACCATCTGGTCCTGCCCTTTTCCTGACTTCATACTATCGATAGCATTCCCTATTTCTTCTTTGTTAATTTCCATCTCCAGATCTTCTTTATGTTCATCTGGGAGATGAGGTATGGACAGTTCATCTAAAAACCTATTTAAATTTTGTGAATTAGTCTCATTTTTTTTGTATCATATAATTCTTTATAGTAACCTCTAAAGGCGCCATTAATTTCTACAGGATCCACTACAACCTCTCCATTTGTTATAACAGTTGTGATTGGTGTTTTTACCTCCAATTGTTTTATCTGCCATGCTAGTAATTTACCCGATTTATCTCCTTGTTCAAAGAAAGATTGCTTTAGTCTCATAAGACTGGAGGTGGTCAGTTTATCATATTCAGCCCTTAGAATTAGTAACTCACTTTGCATTTGTGGATCACTTCTCTCATAAACTTTTTCCTGAAGAGTCTTTATTTTATGTTCCAACTGTATTCTCTTCTCACGTACCTTTTTTTTTTTATTTTGAGCCTGTGTAACTAATAATATGTCCTCTGAGGAAAGCTTTAAATGCTTCCCACTTTGTACAAGCAGAAGTCTGTGTAGTATTAATAAAAAAACCCTCTTCTATCTGTTTTTCTATATATTTCACAAATTCTTCATCTTGTAACCATTTATGCTGAAAATGCCATCTAGCCGGGTCTTTGGTAATTTTCTATCCACATATTCTATACAACATGGGGCGTGATCTGAGATCACGATATTATCGTAGAAGCTGTTATGAATTTTGGACCGTAATTCTGAAGAAATTAAAAAATAATCTATTCGAGAATATGTCTTAAATACATTTGAGTAGCAAGAATAGGCTTTAGCATGTGGTTTCAGTTCTCTCCAAATATCCAACAGACTAAATTCATCGATTAAATGAAGAATAGCTGTTCTACATTTATTATGTGACTGATCCAGTCCTGTGGATCTATCCATACAGGGATTCAGTGTACAATCCCCTGCTATTATGTATAATCCTGCTAATGTTGAAAGAGTAAGAAACAAATCTACAAAATACTTAGGGTCATCTGTATTGGGGCCATACAAGTTTACTAAATTTAAATTTTCTGATAATAGAGAGAACCTTGAATTATTAAATATCTCCCAAACTTATCTTTGAGTACTTGTTTCACTTGAAATGGGACTGTACCATGAATAAGGGTCATAACTCCTCTGGCCTGTGATGAGAATGATATTGAGAATACACTACTCTGCCATCTTCTCCTTATCCTTATAACATTCTCTTTTAATAGGTGTGTTTCTTGTAAAAACACAATTTTGGAATCCATTTCCTTTAATTTATTCATGACTTGTTTAACTTTTCTGAGTTGTTGTAGACCTCTGCAGTTCCAAGAAACAAAATTAAGAGATACTCCCTGAGACACCTCTGAAAAATGATAAAGATAGATTACCTTTCAATATAAAAATAAAAATAAAAATACAGGGAAACATGGCAAACCTGGATGCTTGAACCCACATCCAACACAGTGAACATGAACTACACTTTTCCCACTCCCGTGAGATCCCCCCTCTATCTTATAACACTCATCTGCAACCCATTTACTTTAAATCTATTCCACAAATTTCTTCTTATTATTAACTTAAACAACATCACACATGTCTGATACAGCCTAATCATAACATGTATATTTGAAAGTATTTTTTTTTTCTACCAGAGACTGGCTTCTGAACGCTAATGCACTTTCAAAGTGCTATACTATGCAAATGTTCTACCATTCATTTTAACTTGTGCCAGTGTCCTCCTGAATTTTCTTGATAAACTCCCACGCTTCAGTTGGTGTTTTAAAGCTACGGGTCTGTTCTTTGTAAGTTACCAACAGTCTGGCTGGGTGAACCACTCCGTGTCGGATTCCCAAGTCACGCAGTTCCTGGCGGATTGGGTCGAACTGTTTCCTCAGTTGGTGTATTCCAGTGGCCAAGTCAGCATAAAACGAATTTGCTGGTTCTTGTACCAAATGTCTTTTTTAGCCTGTGCAGCTGCGATGACCGCCTGTTTATCCTTGTAGTTCAGAAACCGCATTATCAGCGTTCTTGGCAGCGCCTTGGAGTCCTTCATTTGTCTGATTCTGTGTGCTCTTTCAATAATACCTGAAGACTGCAACGTCACAGCATCCAACACCTCTGGAATCCACTTCTCCAAAAAGGAGCATGGATCCCGTCCCTCGGCACCTTCCGGCAGGCCCAGCAGTCTCAAATTATTCAAGTGGGATCTGGTTTCCAAGTCCACGGGTTTATCCTCCAGAGACTTGTTTTTTGACTCCAACTTGTTTACTTTAGCTTGCAAGTGAGCAACGTCGTCCTCCGCATTTGATATCCGCAATTCTGCCTGCGACACTCGTTCATTGCAGTCATTCATTTCCTTCTTCATACTTTTCATTGCCATCATGATTCCATCAAATCTGAATGAAAACTCAGTTTTCATGGAGTTTATGGCAGCCAGTATTGCATCCGCCTTCACCCCTTCAAGTGTCCCTTCTCCACTGGTCTCGTCCTCCGCCACATCTTCGTTACCTTTCTGTGTCTCACCGCAAACGCGATAAACAGTTAACTTCGGCTGCTTTGTCGATTTGGTATTTTCTTTACTTAATTTGCCAGACTTCGACATTGTAGTATTCACATCAACACTATGCTACCACATTTTGTTGTAAATGGCAGTATTTTTAGTAGCAAATTATAGTAGTTAAGACAGAGCAGCGTGAGGCACGTCTTCTCAGGTGGCCGCCATAACCGGAAAACCGAAAGAAGAGTTTTATAATTGATGATGTAAATGATGATTTGCACAGGATATCTGCTTATCTGTACTGACACACTGATGATACACTGAACATGAAGAGTTCAGCTACATGAAAACATCAAACAGATTCATAATTCCTGATTCTGATGTGTTTTATCTCCATCAGATTCCCATCAGCTCACTCTACAGATTTGATGTGCGTCAGGTGTTGTGTAGAGAGAGTGTGTGTGGACGCTGTTACTGGGAGCTGCAGTGTAATCCTGGTCAATATAGTAGTGTGTGTATATCAGTGTCATATAAGAGCATCAGCAGGAAGGGACGGGGTAATGAGTGTTTGTTTGGATTCAATGATCAGTCCTGGAGTTTGATCTGTTCTCCCTTCAGTTACTCATTCAGACACAATAACATACTGACTGATCTCCCTGTGACGTCCATCAGCAGTAGAATAGGAGTGTTTGTGGATCACAGTGCAGGAACTCTGTCCTTCTACAGCGTCTCTGACACAATGAGCCTCATCCACACAGTCCAGACCACATTCACTCAGCCGCTCTATCCTGGGTTTTGGGTTAATATTGGATCATCAGTGAAACTGTGCTGATGAATCAGAATAGACTGTAGAGTATCTGTGTGTGTTCTGGTATATTTGGTTTATAAGGACAAAAATGTGAGCCTGACTCACAGAAAATAAATATGTATATGTTTTGTAATAATTCATCTGAATATATTTTATAGTTATATCATATATTATATAACTATATAATATACTAATAATTAATTGTTATATGTTAAACTCTATATGTTAAATCATGCTCTGTGCTGTGTGTGAATGTATTGTTCTGTTCGAGTGATGTGCTGCAGCTCAGCCTCGACGGGAAAAGAGATTGCCTTTCATGTTTTATCTAATGGTGTATTTTCAGGGGTTGTTCAACAGCTGCCCAGATGAGATTCATGACTTACTATAGTTGATAGTTGCTTAATGGAACTTAGTCTCCAAGATATACAGTCTTTAAGAATTTTCTATAATTTTCTATACTGTTAACCTATACAGTAGAAATGACATCAATATGACTGTAAGTACTAGTGTTTCTGTTTCCTAAGTTCAAAACTGGCTCATCTTCCTCATTTCTACAGCCTTTGGAAGTATGGAGAACTCTGTTTTCAGTAAACTCTCTGTCAACTCATTGAACTCCACACTTTTCGTCTTCATTGAGCACACTGGTCTCTCTGTGGTGTAACTGTAATTCCCCCACAATGGTTTATTAGGTTTACACTTCTCGTGTCATTTGCCGTGTCAGCTACATTTGCCTGTAGTTTAGTGTGAGGTGTAGGTGTAGGGTTAGGGTGAACCCATAAAACATGAAAA
This sequence comes from Labeo rohita, assembly GCF_022985175.1. Classification (NCBI taxonomy): domain Eukaryota; kingdom Metazoa; phylum Chordata; class Actinopteri; order Cypriniformes; family Cyprinidae; genus Labeo; species Labeo rohita. Next base: position 31,005,242 of record NC_066880.1, on the reverse strand, counting down.
CCCAACATGTGTGTGTGTGAGTGAGTGTGTGTGTGTGTGGTTCTGCTCTTGTTTGTCAGATTGAGTCATTCTCCATTAAATCTTTGCTAATTACAGTCACTGTCTGTTTGTCAGCAGCTGTTATTTACTTATTTAATAACAACATGCATTGACAGATTTTAGGATTGATATACATGTACATGTCATATATGTCCAAAATGTATTTTACATACATATACATATTTGTATGGGCCTTTTTACTTCATATGACAATATGTTGCAAATATGGAAATATTATACATGTGCATATTTATATTTGGGATGACACAATGGAGAACTACAAGCAGTGTTGCTGATGTTGATGATCTCCAAACATCAGTCTGATCATCACTCTCGCAGATACTGTATATATCATAGCTGTTCTTATATCACAGTGGTTCTCAACCTGCGGCCCGTCACAAATGCAAATGCGGCCCGCGATGCTGACCACGTAAAAAAAAAAAACAAATAAATTAAAAATAAATAAAAGAATAATAAATGGTTTTACAATTCATTTTTTAAAATGTATTAAACAAATAAATGTATTAAACAAACTTTGAACAATATTTTTGTCACATAAAATCATTTTGGTGATCATGTTTTCATATATGCGCAGAACTGACTATGAACTGATGCAATTACACAGTTAACGCACACAATTACAAGCGCGCGCGCTCTGACAGATTTAAAACAGTCATCAATTAACGATCAAAATGGACAAATTTGTTATTAGAGGAGAAAAAAGATGTGAGGAAAATACTAATGAAGGAACACATGCAAACAAAAAGAGTCGTTGCATCAGCAATGAAGGTAGGAGAGTGCTTGAAGAACGGAAGAATCAATTTGCAGTCAACGAGCGAGATGGACAGCCTTTCTGCTTGCTCTGTAGAAAAATACTGGGTGTATGCAAAACTTACAATGTGAAGAGACATTTCGATACCACCCACGCAACTTTTGACAAGAAATATCCACTTGGATCTCAGGAAAGAGCTTTCCAGATAACTAGTCTTGAAAAAAATGCCATCGCTGAACAGAATACAATGCGAGCTAGCTTAAAAGTGTCTCAGGCCGTGACATTAGCAACGTTCAAAATTTCCTGGCTCCTTGCCAAACACGGCAAACCATGCAGTGATGGGGAGGTAGTTAAGAACTGTTTTCTGGAAACACAATGTCTGTTTGATGATCTGAGCAACAAGAACGAGATAATTCCTAGGATAAAAAGTTTGCAGCTCAGCAACGACACAGTTACTCGTCGAATTTCTGAAATATCTGAAAATTTGACAGAACAACTAAAAACTAAGCTAACCACTGCTTCAGCTGTCAGTTTGGCAGCGGATGAATCAACAGACATCGGAGACGTTGCTCAGCTTTGCATTTGGGTGAGGTGTGAATATAGAGACCTTTGAGGTTACAGAAGATTTATTTGCGTCGAAATCGCTACACGAACGAACACGGGGCAAGGATATTCATAGAGCACTCAGTGAAGCATGCAAAGACATGAACATACCGGCATCCTCAGTTGTCTCCATCACTACTGACGGTGCGCCCTCAATGACGGGAAAACACAAGGGTCTCGTTGCTGAAATGCGAAAAATCTCCCCTGACTTGTTGGCATTTCACTGTATTGTGCATCAGCAAGCACTATGCAGCAAGTTAGTAGATGGATACTTCGTGGAGGTTATGGACACCGTGGTCAAGGTGGTCAACTTCATTCGAACGCGGCCTTTAATGCACCGCCGTTTTATTGCGTTGTTGGACGAACTGGACAGTGCCTACGGAGACCTCATTCTGCACAGTGAAGTGAGATGGCTAAGTCATGGGAAAGTCTTGAATCGCTTTTTGGCTGTACTCCCCGAGATAGTTCACTTTCTTAATGACATCGGCGAAGAAGAAAGATTTCCAGTCTTGAGAGACAATGAGTGGAAAACAAATGTTGCTTTTCTTGCAGACGTCACAGCTCACCTAAACAAGCTGAACCTGCAACTTCAAGGTGACGGAAAACATGTTGATGACCTCTTGGGCTGTGTTGAGAGTTTCAAAATGAAGCTAGGACTGTACACTGCACAACTTAAAGATAGTGATCTAACTCACTTTCCACTTCTGAATGACGCGTGTGATGGTGTACTGGACATGCAACAGAGAGAACGATTCGTTAAAACTGTCAGTCAAATGCAAGAAAAATTCATCTCTCGTTTTTCTGATTTTGAGAAAATAAAATATGCAGGACATTTCATCAGAGAGCCATTCACTTTCCCTGTGGAAAAAATCAAGGACTTGGCTGCAACTTTCGGTTTTCCTCGCCGCGCGCACGAAGATGAACTGATGGATGTTCAGGCAAGAGGACAGCCAAACCGAGCAGCAATCATCCTCAGTTGCAGAAATGTGGCGAAACATCTCTGGACAAAACCTCAGATTATTAAGTTCAAAAGTGCTTTCCATATTTGGATCCACATACATTTGCGAACGCACATTTTCTGCAATGACGCGCATCAAGTCACGTTTCCGTGCGCGTCTTACAGACTACAACTTACAGTCACAACTTCATTGTGCTGTTACTCCTTTTGAGCCGAATTTCACCAAATTGGTCGGCTCCCGACAACATCAGGTGTCCCATTAATGGTAAGTAGAATTATACTCTCTAATGATAATAATACATCTAATTGTAATAATTTTAGATGCATAATATCTGATTAGTGAGCGTTGATGACGTCATATGTAAATAATATGCGGCCCGTGAGACTTGAACTTGGACATAGTGCGGCCCACTGCAAAAAAAGGTTGAGAACCACTGTTATATCATGTGTGTTATCAGCACTAGATTATTAATCAGCTGTATAATAACTCATGAGAGTACATGGTCTAACATATTATTAACATTACTGACATCATCTGAAAATTGCTTTATGATTTGCATATGACAAAATACTACATTTTCAGTAAATAAGAGTTTTGTGTCTTCATCTGAAATAAGAACTTTGTTCTTTGTTTTTACATTCTGAGGTAGAAAATGGATAAACAGTGTGAATGTTTGATTTCCACGTGTGGGAGGGAATGAGACACTCCTTTCTGTTGATTGGTCAAGCAAAGATCAAATGGTGTCGTCATCATGTCTCCTTCACTTCAGCGCAACAGAATAATAGTCCTCCACTACTATAGTTAAAGCGTTTGTTGCAACTACATTTCATCTCTCACTCATCAAATAAAATCTCTGGGAATCCCTTCATTACATGAAACAATGTGAATTTGTGCATTTGATGCGTTTAAAGGATGAAAGCCTTCCAAAGACACACATACATATACATATACATATATATACACACACACACACACACACACACATATATTGCTAAAAAAACGTACCTTACTGAGTGATTAGTAGTCAAATTAATGTGAAAACACTTCTTAAAACTGAAATGTTTTTTTTGTAAATCCGCTGGTCAAATGCTGTGTGGCCTCTCAAATTTCTGTGTAATTATAGACACTGGACTAGTGACTGGTCTTTAAGTGAATGTCCACAAAACTGAAGACTTTCTTAATGTGTATTTATTGCTATTGTGTGAGTAATATGTCATCAATATTATGTCATCAATAAAAAAGTAACTGTAACAGATTCCGAGTATTTTAAAATTTAGATTAATCTAATTACAAGTACTTAATTTTTGGAATCTAATGATGTAATCCAGATTACATGTAATCAGTTACTGTTAAAATCACATTAGTGTGTTCAAAAAGTAAAGAAATGCTTGTATTACTTCACTGGCCAACAGAGGAAATCAACCCCGTGACGTCACACCCTGTGCTACTGAAAGATGGCGGCGCCCTTACTCCAAAAGATATAACATAACATACTTTTTCTTTGAAATGGGTACATTAATTGTGTTTGTGTTACGGAGTGAGGGAGACGGATGCAAGTGCATAGCTTTTATTGAACAAACAAAGATGTGGTCATACACAGGCTTAGGTTGAACATTGGCAACAGGTATTTTGGGGCAAGACACGAGCAATCTGTAAAACAGGCGAGGGTCGATCAGCGATGAACGTAATCCAATGGGACGTGTCAAACGGGTTCTCCAGAAGGACAGGCTGGAGTTCAATTGAGGGGTGAACAAAGTTCAAAACAACAAGGCAAAGGGTTAAATCCATGACAGGCGAGAAGTCCAGGGCAGGCAGGAGGCAGACAAGATGACAAGACAAGATATAACAAGGTGAGGATTCAAGACTAGAATGACTAGATACAGGAACATAAATGTGTAGGATGAATACATTGTTTGTTCAAATGTGAAATGTGTTTACTTGTACTTAAGAAGTAACGATGAAATCACAGCCTGGGTCTACCAGTATGGATGCTGAAAGAGACTTTTACACCAGCTGGCCTGCCTACGAGAAACACTCATGTAAGTATATGGACAAAGCTACGGTGGCCGAGAGAGCTCTACACACTGCAACTAAAAAAAACACATGCAAATAGAAAAGGCACCAGCAAATTGTCAGGGTTGTGTGTAGGAAGGAGCCGAGGAGAAGGAAATATAACAAACGGGCTTTAATCATAAAATCCAAACAAGGGTAAAGGTACAGGCACAGGAACAGCAGAGAAACATACACTCACATAACATTAAGAACAGACGAGAACCAAGGTACTGAATCAAACTTATAAAGGGGTGCTAACGAGACCAAAACAGGTGTGGGTAATTAACCAATGAAGACTTAACAAGAAACGGAACAGGAAGGACCAAATAAGGGCACAGAAGGGCGAAACCCACAAAACAGTCCACAGGGGTGTGACACAAATTAAGAAAACATCTTCATCAGTTTGACAGCACATGTGATGCAAATACTTGCAACACAACCAAATACAGAAACATGTGGCAAGCACAGACCTCAGTGGTGGGAAACCCAACAATGTTTAGGAAAATTAACCATGGTTTTATTACAGTAACAGTACAGTTTATTACCTAGAAGCAGAACTGAAGCAGAAGACAGTGTTCAAATTAAAAAGGAATACATTTTTAAAATGTTGCATTTCAATTTCTAACATGTAATAAAAATGAGCCAAAAATATTGAGAGATATTTACTCAATACCAGACAACACACACTGAGCAGACTGGGACTAATATACAACAGGAAATTAAGATAATTGACAAGTCACTCCTGAACATAGTGACATAATCAAAGAGAGACAGAAACTAGGTGAGGGAACATGTGGGAAAACAAACTCAAAGTCCATGACAACTACGAGGAACATTTTGGTCAGTTACCGGGATGTGTGGCGATACTCGTATGTACACAGCAGCATGGATTGCACGGTTAGTGTACTACTGAAGACGTTCTTCTGCTAATGTAATATTTGTGATAGTGTTTCCTTGGTTTCTGCTGTACACAAAGCTGTGTTACGCTTATTAACACAGCTTTATAATGCATTATACAGATGCTAGATGAAAAGAAAATGCCATGTAAACTTTCTTTAAACAGACAGTGCACTCATATAAACCCCTACCCCCAATTCTGTCAGGACCACTATCGTCAAATAACTTACAATTAGCACATTTTAGGTTGGGGGTATGGTTCTGTTCTGGGCAAACACTCCCTACCAATCCATGCAGCCTAGCAAGGGTATGAGCAGGGAGAGCATAAATAACCCCTTGCAATACCAACCAATAGCTTAAAGCAACAGCAGATCTAGCAACAAACATGATATTGAACATTAGATAAGCATTTTACTTTGAAAGGACAGTGGAGATGAGACAGGAAGTGAGTAGGAGCGAGGGGGGATATCGGGACACCCGAAGCACACCTACACCACATGTTGGTGCACTGCCCACAAGGCTATTGGCGCCGATTTAACATAACCATTTAAAAGAAAAAGGATGTTTTGTTATAGCTTTTGGAGCAAGGGCGCTGCCCTCTTGGAAAACCAGAGTGTGTGATGTCACGGGGTTGAAGGGTCTGGCTGCAGACATGGACCTGCACTCTCAGACACCTGCACTTCCGCAAGTGACGTCACCTGCAGTGGATTTTATTTTTACTTTATTTTATTTTTATTTATTTTTTTATTGAATCTCTTAACATTTTACAACAGTAGCCAGGTGGTGAAGACAAGAAAAAGAAACTAAAATACAATGCCACTCGCAGTTGCCACCTGCACTCTCGGCTACCTGTCACATCACTTACAATCACACAAATCGTGCGTGTTGCCAATGGAGACAAGATGCTGTGGTCGTTAAACGATTAAAACTAATTTAATAGCATAACGTACAGGGTCCTGCAAGTCATCTGTAGGAGATAAAAACAAGACCCCCAAATCCGTGGCCACAGAACAGCAGAATATGAACGAATATGAATATGAAGCAGAATATGAACATAATGCGCAAAGTCTCTCGTTCAGCTTTTTCTTCCCGTAGAAAACCATTAACACTTGATATGGCTTAATGTATTAAGATACATTAAGATATTAAGAGGTGAAAGTGATATATATATATATATATATACACACACACATATATACACATACATATATGAGAGCTATGATAAAAATCACGTTCTAGACGAGCACTGCCATTTGGATCAGTTCTCTGACGCTTTTACCGTAATACGCAGTTTATGCGCGACCGTCGAAATAAAGTGGCGGCTAGATTGACCGTGCTTTTCGACTTGGCGGCTGGCCTGACCGCAGTTATTGGGGGCCGATGGCCAGTATAGTAATATAAGCATTTCTTTACATTTTGAACACACAGATGTTATTTTAACACACAAATATTTTGGTTTACACCATAATTTGGATGACTATTCAACACAAACGGTCTATATGCTGAGTTTTGATCATGGTATCCCAAACATTGTTTTCATAATTCATAATGCCAGGCGCAACGTGATTTAAACAAACACTTTATACAATATAATTCATGTCGTGTTTTATTGTTATGTCAGACCATTCAGACATATTTGCATTCCACTGACTTGTTCACCAGTTGTATGTAACATATTAACACAATTAACTCATCGTCTATCTGAATGATCGGGCCAGTGCTGCTTCTTCAATAAAGCTGATCATTCTCATGTGTTTTAAGCCTTGTCAGTTTAAATAAAGTGTTTTAAGCTATTCAAACATTACACAGCAAGGAAAATATTTCAGTGCGGCACTTAAACGCTGTGATAGAATTTTACATATAATGTTCCCATTTTGTGTAAATACATTAAAATATATGCATTATTTTGGGGGGAAATAAATAAATAAAAATATTATAAATCCCTCCAAAAGTGCTTACCTAAAATGTGAGCAATATCTGGCCATCAGGAGTTCAATAAGGTGTTCTACAACACTCACTTTTTACTGTGGTATGGAAAATTGGGGTTGTATCTTTGTCACTTTTTTTCACCTCAACTTTTTCACTTTTTTTCAACATGTGGAAAGTTGTCTGTGAGGGTTAGAGAATAGAAAACTCGAGGGTGACGACACTGATCTTACATTCCCCTAGTGTTGGGTTCGAGTCCACCTAAGTCGAGTCCAAGTCGAGTTTAACCAGTCGAGTCCGAGATGAGTCTGAGTCCAAAGTGGGCCGAGTCGAACTCAAGTCCGAGTCCCAAAGGGCCGAGTCTGAGTCCAAGGAAACACTAATGTTTGTCAGAATCTTAACATTGTTTTAACCCAGGGGTGCAAAAACTCGGTCCTGGAGGGCCGGTGTCCTACAGAGTTTAGCTCCAGCCCCAATTAGACACACCTGAACCAGCTAATCAAGCTCTTACTAGACATACTAGAAACCCCCTGGCAGGTGTGTTGAGGCAAGTTGGAGCTAAACCAAGGACCAGGACTGAGTTTGGGCACCCCTGTTTTTAACCTTTACAACTAGAAAAACCCAATGTCAATTGAAATGTAAGAAAAGCAAACCTCCAGTGGATCTTGCCATTTTGATTTTTGATTTCACAACATCTCATAATTAGTGTCCATCCTCTTCTTAACAAACTTAAAGTCATGTAACAGAAGTTATGGCTGAATTATGTCTTGTGACAAATTTCAGAGTGAAACAGAATGTGATAAATTATAGGGCAGGACTTGACTTTATTCACTGATATAGTACATGTATAAATTCAAAGGGTGGGGTAAAGGAGTAGGTATCTTGGTGAATGGAACCTTAAGAGCAGAAAATGCACCTCTTTTATTTCTGATTGTGACTGTGTGTGTTTTGGGATTTATGACTTTTTTTCTTGGATGAAAATGTGGCTGTGAGGGATAAACCTAGTCTTTACAATCACACACACTGTGTATAAAGCAAACTCACACCTGTTTTATTTTTGAACGCAGTTACATTAATTACAATAAATTACATTATATAAAGAAAAAAATTATGTGCCATTGAATTATTACACTCAAGGTGGTTTATGACTCTATGATTATTGCTGCAAAGATGTTATAAAAATTATTTTTCTTTGAAGCTAGAAACTCCCACCATGTTAAAATAATAATAATAATAATTTTAATACAGCTAATCAACTAATGTAAGTAAAACATTCTCAAGCTTACTGAAGACAAGTAAACACTCCAAGCAAACAAAAGGATAAATAAATATATTAATAATTCGTGACATAATCAAAAATACAAATGAAATTTTTTTTTAAAATACAATCTTTTTAAATATATATATATATATTTATATTTATGTTGGTCTATCTAAAGGCTATTACAGAAAGAGACTACAGACATTTCCTGAAGTAATAAATGTTAAAATAAAACAATGCAAAATCTTCACTGTATACATTAAACGTGATTCTTATTAAAGTTAATAAGTGATTCAGTTAGGAAAAGTGAGTGATTTTCTCTTTTTCTTTTGTTGTTTGATTGATATTTATGATGTGGTCTGCTGCTGCAGGTTTACGCTGCTGTCACTTTAAGATCTGACGCACAGATCAAATATTTTGACGCATCAGTGTTTCTCCCAACTGTTCAGGTTTACTTAAGACAAAACGGACTTTATTTACATGAATAGTCTCTAAGACGAGCATGTGTGTAGCAATAACAGACCCTTTTAGAAGTGAAAGAGAACTCAGCACGCACACACTGACTGAGAGGTGTTCTGTGAGCGCTGTGAGTGTGTGCGCGCATAAACCCATCGGCTTTCAAGTAGCTACTGGACAACACTTAAAAACACATGCAAATAGTGAATATCACTTCACTACTATTGTGCCCCTATTTTCCACCCTCTTTCTGCTCTCACAGACACACCTGTTTCACACACGTCACTGAAACAAAACCAGGAAACAGGAATCACATGAGTTCAGGGAAAGAGAAACTGAAGTGTGTTTGAGCTTTTGTGTGTTTGTGTCTCTGTATTCACTCTGTAAAATGGCAGAAGCCAAAATTTCGGTGGATGAATTCACGTGTCCAGTGTGTCTGGATCTCCTGAAGGATCCAGTGACCATCCAGTGTGGACACAGTTACTGTAAGAGCTGTATTACAGACTGCTGGGATCAGGAGGATCAGATGAGAGTCTACAGCTGCCCTCAGTGCAGACAGACCTTCAGAACAAGACCTGATTTAGGAAAAAACACCATTCTGGCTGAATGGTGGAGAAACTGAAGAAGACCAAACTTCCTGCTGACTGTTACGCTGGAGCTGGAGATGTGCAGTGTGACGTCTGTACTGGAACAAAATACAAAGCCGTCAAGTCCTGTCTGGTGTGTCTGAACTCTTACTGTCAGAATCACCTTGAACAACATGAGAGTTTGTTTAAAGGAAAGAGACACAATTTGACTGATGCCACTGGACGACTGCAGGAGATGATCTGCCAGAAACATGAGAAGATCCTTGAGGTTTTCTGTCGCACTGATCAGAAATGTATATGTGTGCTGTGTATGATCGATGAACATAAAAACCACGACACTGTATCAGCTGCAGCACAGAGGACAGAGAAACAGGTATTTACCTAAAATCCAGATGCTTTCAGTCATTTACAGCTTCACTTTGGGTTTTTGACTGTGGTTGTTTGTAGATTAATCATCATTTTCTAATGCAGCTGTGATGTTCATCTTTATGTAAGTCAGTTTTCATGATGATCTAGTTAATGCTCAATGTACTGATCCAATAGTCTTATTTTCTGTGTTTAATTACACAGAACACAGAAACACTGTCAGTGTGAAGCTCTACATTTGTGTCAGTTTCACTTTTATAATAATTACACTTGTGGTGTGAAACAGACCTTTTGCTTCATGTTGATTCATGTATAATGATCACTGATCATCCTTTCTGGAGTTTGAACCTGCAGCCGTTAGTTATCAGATGAGATGAGTAACTTTTAAACCACCTCACCCTACATTTACTGGATTCATCTGTTCACATGATGATTTAGTGCCAGTAGTTTTCTGTGACATTCACTATCATCTGTTTGTCCTGCAGAAGCAGCTGAAGGAGACGCAGAAGACGTTCCAGCAGAGAATCCAGCAGAGAGAGAAAGATCTTCAGCAGCTGAGAGAGGCTGTGGAGTCTCATAAGGTGAGTCTGGAGAAGAAGAGAAGTTTGTCTCAGTCTCAGTTCAGACTCTCTTGTCTCTTTCAGTCCCACTGAAGCCTGAATCACTGTGTGTCCTAACAGCGCTCTGCACAGACAGCAGTGCTCCAAGTGTGGAGCTGATGAGTTTTGATTTCTGTTTTCTGTAGAGTTTCCAGTCTCTCTCAGCACCTCCTGAATCTACAGACAGAAATGACGATCTCTTGAGTTCTCTCTTCTCTTTTGATGGTCTGAGAGAATCTGTCCATCAGCTGAAAGACAAACTGGAGGATTTCTGCAAAGAGGAGCTCAAGAAGATCTCAGACAGAGGTAAAGTCCTGGAGATTCATCTGCTCTCAGAAACGAGTCCATCATCATCTCATATCATGGAGAACATCATATTAGAAATGTGTTAGGAATGGATGCAGGATCATGAGAATCACACTGTTCATGTCTGTTGATTTCCACAGTCACATTCACCAACATTGTTCTCTGGACCAGGAACGACTTCCTACAATGTAAGTCAGTAAGAAAACAAGCAGAAAAACTCACTGAGTGTGTTCATGTTCTTCCTGTAGAAGGTGAAAGAAGAGTTTTATAATTGATGATGTAAATGATGATTTGCACAGGATATCTGCTCATCTGTACTGACACACTGATGATACACTGAACATGAAGAGTTCAGCTACATGAAAACATCAAACAGATTCATAATTCCTGATTCTGATGTGTTTTATCTCCATCAGATTCCCATCAGCTCACTCTGGATCTGAACACAGTGAATAAACACCTCCATCTGTCTGAGAACAACAGAGTGATTACATTCACTGGCACAGTCCAGTCGTATCCTGATCATCCAGACAGATTTGATGTGCGTCAGGTGTTGTGTAGAGAGAGTGTGTGTGGACGCTGTTACTGGGAGCTGCAGTGTAATCCTGGTCAATATAGTAGTGTGTGTATATCAGTGTCATACAAGAGCATCAGCAGGAAGGGACGTAATGAGTGTTTGTTTGGATTCAATGATCAGTCCTGGAGTTTGATCTGTTCTCCCTTCAGTTACTCATTCAGACACAATAACATACTGACTGATCTCCCTGTGACGTCCATCAGCAGTAGAATAGGAGTGTTTGTGGATCACAGTGCAGGAACTCTGTCCTTCTACAGCGTCTCTGACACAATGAGCCTCATCCACACAGTCCAGACCACATTCACTCAGCCGCTCTATCCTGGGTTTTGGGTTAATATTGGATCATCAGTGAAACTGTGCTGATGAATCAGAATAGACTGTAGAGTATCTGTGTGTGTTCTGGTATATTTGGTTTATAAGGACAAAAATGTGAGCCTGACTCACAGAAAATAAATACCTATATGTTTTGTAATAATTCATCTGAATATATTTTATAGTTATATCATATATTATATAACTATGTAATATACTAATAAATGAAGTTCCAAACGTAGGTTTGGGAGGAGCCTAATCATTCAGTCCTGTCAATCATCATTACGAGTCTATATAAGCAGCTCTCATTGCACCGTCCCCGCCTCCGTTCTTCCGGTATATGACCCCGCCCTGTCCGTGAATCCCAGCCCGACGAACTCCCGCAGGACTCCCGCACTTCTGCAACTAACAACGCTCTGCAAAGTCACGCTTAACCCGGCTCCAGTTTTATCTGTCAACAAGGGAAATAAAGCTCGTCAACGATGTCCCGCAGATTTGCCGCAAACATCAAACGCGCTTCTCCCGCCCGGTACCGTAAGTTCGGCATCTGCGCACTACAGCCGCTACAGTTCCTAACGTTATCCAAATTACAGCTAAACCGCTTTTATTCTTAAAATCTACCTCTCTTGAAATAGGAACACATACAGCTGAATGATTGAGACACGCTCGCCACATCAAACATTCATTTCCCACGAAAATAATCAGAAATTCAGCTCTGTTTACCTTATCCTCGCTCCTTCCGGTCCACTCACCGAGCGATTCCACTTTACATCCCGAAAGCGTTTATAATGATCTCATTCTTAAGCGGTTTTCCTAAATGTATAATGTTATCGCACAACTTATAGATCGTGAGTGTGGCCGTTTCTCAATTCCAAGTATGCAAAGTTTGGATTTGCGTCCTTTGTAGTTCGGTCTTGGTAGTTTGATTTGGGAGGACGAACTCCTGAGGACGGGAGGACACAAGTCCTGTAATTCTGCAAATGGAACAGCAAAGTACTTGATAACGTCTGTCAGCTCGACTTTTCTACTCCGGTTATCTTCACTGAATGTATTTACAATAAGACGAAGTGATATCAAACACCACTGCCTCTTAGTTTTCTTCAAAATATAAACCACAACCCTCTTTTTGTACTCATTTTAAAAAATAAAACATTAATATGTGATTTAGGCAATACGTGCACTGTGTACAATACATCTTTACTCTGTTTAATAAAATGAAACATAAGCACAACTGTGCCTTTTTTGTTAAATGTCAGTTTTAATGAACAATATTAGCCATTATAAAAGTATAAGTATAAAGTATAAGAGACGTATGTAATCGGAAATGAAGACAGAAACAAACAATTCAGTCATATGCATGCTAAAAAGTCAGCGTTGAATTACAATTGATAAATAATTTATGTAGCATAACTTAAGCGATATGCCCTGGAATAAATAATAGATTCATGAGACCGAAAATTAGCTGTTAGATTTACCCAAAACGAATTATACCTCTTGGTTAACCACTACAGAGACGTGAGGACCAGCGGCAGACATCAGAAGGACTAGCCGTGGTGAGGCTCTCTCTGCAGGACACACGAGCACTGAGCACCGGGTGTTCGCCTGGAATTCACATCTCCGAAATCTGCGAAACAAATTTAAAAATAGGCGCGATCTTTGTAAATAAACCGCAGATTTGAGTTTTGACTTAATAACAGTAATATTTTGAAAATTATGCGGGTTTTCGGCTCCGCCATTAACGCTCGCTGATTGGTGCGAAATGCATTCTGGGATACATGGCTGCTCTGATGCATCCTTGATAAAAGGGGCGGAGCAAGAACACATCCGGGGATTTTAACTGTACTTGGCTAGATGTGAACTTTAAATTGGAACAGTACTTGGGTGACGACTGATGACGTTTCACAAGTCCACAAGAACACAAGTACAGACAAGAACGCATATTGAGAAACGGCTTGTGTAATGGCTCAGTGTCGTGCGCTTCTATTCTACAGCGTACGGTAATGATAGACACGTCAATCTGAACAAACGATCCAATCCAACGCGCTCCAGATGTTAAACAGTGTATGATTGGTCTCCACATATAATCCACACCCACTGCATCACAGATCGAGCTCTGGTCGATTACTGTTGTTTTTCAAATTATGTTTTTAATTTTGAATCTTCATCACGGCCTAACCGGATCCCGGAAATCTCAGCTTTAGTCAAGTAGCACATCACCCACTCTACAAACATTGCTTAAATTCTACACGTTTGATTTGAGATGAATCACCTTAAAATTGCAATTATTATACCTTATATTTTGTGTTTTGTGAAGTTATAATCTACATCCATAAAGTATAATGTAATTTTTTTTGAAGTTATAATCTAAAACATTGCACAAAGAATACTGGGTTTACCGTTTACATTCATGTACATGGCATTTTTGTAAACTCTTTGATCTAAATCAAATTTACCCGTTGCACCATCTTGGCGTAGTGCTACGTCTGAGACTAAATCTTACGCCTAGTCAAAGGTAGGCGTAAAGTGAAAAGTCTCAATTTGCTCGGACATGATTCGTGTTTAATTAATTATTGCAGACGCCAACTGTAACGTTTATGGTCTTTTCGGGCAGGATAATATGGCCTTTAAACGACTATTATGGGGGAGGGGTCACGCAACACGCAAACTTTGCGCAAGAGTTATAAAAGTGAAAGTAAAAAAGAAACTACGGCTAACACCGCATTAACGGCACAAATTCTCTCAGACGAATCTACTTTACCATGCTGATAACGGTATATAACTGTCTTAAAGTATTCCCTTAATATTTCTATTCGACATCTTGCTTGGACAGTAAATGCTTGGAAATACCTAACGTCTTTAATTCCTCTCATCATTTGGAGCGTTCCTGTCATCCAATAATCGCAGTACGTTTTGTGCTTTCTTTTTAATCAGCAATAAAGTATCAGCTTTCAAATTCTGTCAATTCTGTCACAAACTCTACAATTTATAAATGTGGGTTTTCAGCCACAGAAAGACGTCAGCAGGCTAAAATGCACAATTGTCACATGAATTCACACTTACCTCAGGAAAGACATTCATTGTACATAAACTCGATAGCTACAAAAAAAAAAACTCTAGAGATAAGCATTGTATCACATTCATTATATTTTACTTAACCTGTCGCCTTTATTTTTAAGTGTTAGTTTAAAGAAATACGTCATGGGAATGTGCAGGGAGACCTCAGATACAAAAATGCGGACATATTAGGAAATATTTAGTTAATTAAATTATTTTGCGGTGGCTTCACTTGTTAGGATGTCTTGAGCAATTCAGTTTTATATTAGTAGCTGTAACCCTTGCAGCGTGGGTGTCGTCACTGCGGGAGAATGTGTTTGCGGAAACGCGCATCGTCTACGCCGGGCGTAGTTTTAGCTGGTGAAACAGGTGTAAATATCTATTGTAAAGCTGGACGTTGCAAAGCCCAGCGTAGGGCTTACACCCAGCTTTTTTACGTCTAGCTGGTGCAACCGGCCCCAGATGTCTCCAAGGTGGCCCCCAGCGTTAGACTGCCTCCACAACAAGGAATCGCTCTGGCTGCTTCTTGGTATATCTCTCTCTCTCTTTTCTCTTCCCAGAACCTTTCTTCCAGAAGTGCCCTAGCGTGAGGCTGCCTCCGCAAAGAACTTTACAGCCTCACATATCAGCCCCGACCCATACTGCTGCTGTGGATCCTCTGCCTTTCTGGGTGTTTTCTACCCTTTTCTAACATGTCCCACTGGATTCGGTCCATATGTCAGCACTAAAAATCTTCAAGAACTTTGTAAACCAAGCCCATCTTGGAGGTGGTCCGAGTATGATTCAGTTTCAGCCATCAATATGTTCCTTTAATCTGTGCATTGTGAACACAAATGGCTCCAAGCTTACTTCATGTACGCAAATCCAGTTTAGCAGGTCATCGGATGCTTCCGTTTCAAAGCGATTATTCCTCATGGCTGCCTTTTCTGGCAGATTTCTTCAAACTAAGTTGAGAACTTACATTTTCGTGTCAAGCCCACAGCAAGATATTTAACAATTTTACTAAACCACTGTATGAATATTTGCATGTGAATGTCTCAATTGCTTTCATCCCTTAGTAAATAAGCTGAATCAGCGCTACCACAGTTCTGTGTCGTGTTTAAACCATCTTCTTTTGCATGTTTCTGAAGATGGTCCGCTCAGTTCAGGCTAACTAAAAGTCAGCCATGTGCCGTGATGCTACATACTTTGGCTTATGAAGTAGAATACTTTAAATGGCTTGTATCATCAGTACTTGATGTCTCACCCGTTTCATTAGCACATTACATTTCTTTATTACTCCGTTTTACAGCAGGTTCATGATTACATTTTGTTACTTGTCTGCCTCAGCAGTGATTTCTCCCTGGCCTTCTCGTGTCCAGCACCCTATGGTCAAAGAATGGCCTCCTAAGCATTTCCTTCCATTGGGACCAGTGCACCATAATCTATTGTCCCAACAAATGCAGAACAAGTTCTGCCGAACTAATACAGTTAAACTAAACTTTGGTCAGCAGTGCCCTGCTATTAATTAATTAATAACCCATACACCGTCCTCCTTTTAATACATCCAAAAATTTCTACCCAGTCATCTGGATGCGCATTTGCCATTTCTCAGCAACCACAAGATTCCCATTGGGCTGTTGATGATTACCCGCTTCTGACCTTCAGGCCGAGTCATATATTCGTGAAAATAGCTTATGGTCAAAGAAACCCTGTCTTGGCATTGTCGCATTGCTGGCCAGCTGAGCTTTCTAAAGTCGTACTTAAACTTAAAATGATTTCAACAGCACCGTGAGCCATCCTCCTTGAGATTTCTTTCAGGAAACTGTACGTCTTGGACCCTCGCTTCCCTTTCATTGGGTCTGTCTTCCAGAAATTCTTCAGTATGTCTCTGCCGCAGCAGTGACGTTTCCCACCATTTTCAAATCAGCTCTGTCTTCTCTTAGTGACACTGCAGTGATTTACCCTAACAAATCACTTATTACTTCACTGCCGCAGCAGTGAAATCCCCCCTACAAAATTTACAATTTTACTCCCACATCAGCGATTTCTAACCCATCAACTATGACCGCACTTGCTTTTACTGTCTACAGTAGAGCTGCTCATAGCTAAACTAAACTTGGTTAAACTCTCTTGGTCATTACATGCAATTGAGTCCTCACTGATCAGAATTGAATTGAATAGTCACTGTTTTTTGCTTCAGTTGACTTACAGCAGAACTCGAATTCATCTCCTTGACAAATTGGCATCATTAGTTCTGTTACTTTACTATCAATCCCACAATCCACTTCAGACAATTTCTATCGTCTAAAGCTCTGTTAAAATGTAGGGGGGCACTTGATTTGACCTGAAATCACTGCCACAGCAGTGCTTTCTTTTTACCACTCTTGCAGCAGACAGTCACCATACTAAGCTCTAATTCTCACTGCCGCAGCAGTGATTTCTTCCACCATTCCCAGAGAAGATACGATGCCAAACTCTATTACTCTCCTCCTCGGCAACGACGTCTCCTACCTTCTTGCAGCAGACGTCATACCAACTCCTATTTCTCACTGCCACAGCAGTGATTTCTTCCACTGGTCTCAGCAGATGTGTAGAGGTCAGATTTCTTCCACTGGTCTTGGAGGAGTTTCCATTCTAAATCACTATTTCTCACCTCCGCAGCAATGACATCCCCAACGTGTGTGTGTGTGTGTGTGTGTGTGTGTGTGGTTCTGCTCTTGTTTGTCAGATTGAGTCATTCTCCATTAAATCTTTGCTAATTACAATCACTGTTTCTCAGCAGCTGTTTGTTATCTTTACTTATTTAATAACAATATGCATTGACAGATTTTAGGATTGATATGCATGTACATGTCATATGTTCAAAATGTATTTTACATACATATACATATTTGTATGGGCCTTTTTACTTCATACAACAATATGTTGCAAATATGGAAATATTATACATGTGCATATTTATATTTGGGATGACACAATGGAGAACTACAAGCAGTGTTGCTGATGTTGATGATCTCCAAACATCAGTCTGATCATCACTCTCGCAGATACTGTATATATCATAGCTGTTCTTATATCATGTGTGTTATCAGCACTTGATTATTAATCAGCTGTATAATAACTCATGAGAGTACATGGTCTAACATATTATTAACATTACTGACATCATCTGAAAATTGCTTTATGATTTGCATATGACAAAATACTACATATACATATGCCTTTTATACATATACATATACATACACACACACACATATATTGCTAAAAAAAAAGTACTTTACTGAGTGATCAATTAATTAGTGCTCAAATTAATGTGAAAACACTTCTTAAAACTGAAATGTTTTTTTGTAAATCCACTGGTCAAATGCTGTGTGGCCTCTCTGTGTAATTATAGACACTGGACTAGTGACTGGTCTTTAAGTGAATGTCCATGAAACTGAAGACTTTCTTAATGTGTATTTATTGTTATTGTGTGAGTAATATGTCATCAATATCATGTCATCAATAAAAAAGTAACTGTAGTCAGATTCCGAGTATTGTAAAATTTAGATTAATCTAATTACAAGTACTTATTTTGGGATATAAAGATGTAATCCAGATTACATGTAATCAGTTACTGTTAAAATCACATTAGTGTGTTCAAAAAGTAAAGAAATGCTTGTATTACTTCACTGGCCAACAGAGGAAATCAACCCTGTGATGTCACACCCTGTGCTACTGAAAGATGGCGACGCCCTTGTTCCAAAAGATATAACGGATGTTATATCTTCTAATGTTATGGAGTGAGGGAGACGGATCCAAGTGCATAGCTTTTATTGAACAAACAAAGATGTGGTCATACACAGGCTTAGGTTGAACATTGGCAACAGGTATTTTGGGGCAAGACACGAGCAATCTGTAAAACAGGCGAGGGTCGATCAGCGATGAACGTAATCCAATGGGACGTGTCAAACGGGTTCTCCAGAAGGACAGGCTGGAGTTCAATTGAGGGGTGAACAAAGTTCAAAACAACAAGGCAAAGGGTTAAATCCATGACAGGCGAGAAGTCCAGGGCAGGCAGGAGGCAGACAAGATGACAAGACAAGATATAACAAGGTGAGGATTCAAGACTAGAATGACTAGATACAGGAACATAAATGTGTAGGATGAATACATTGTTTGTTCAAATGTGAAATGTGTTTACTTGTACTTAAGAAGTAACGATGAAATCACAGCCTGGGTCTACCAGTATGGATGCTGAAAGAGACTTTTACACCAGCTGGCCTGCCTACGAGAAACACTCATGTAAGTATATGGACAAAGCTACGGTGGCCGAGAGAGCTCTACACACTGCAACTAAAAAAAACACATGCAAATAGAAAAGGCACCAGCAAATTGTCAGGGTTGTGTGTAGGAAGGAGCCGAGAACAAGGAAATATAACAAACGGGCTTAAACATAAAATCCAAACAAGGGTAAAGGCACAGGTACAGCAGGGGAACACACACTCACATAACATTAAGAACGGATGAGAACCAAGGAAATGAATCAAACTTATAAAGGGGTGCTGACGAGACCAAAACTCAAAACTCGGTCCTGGAGGGCCGGTGTCCTACAGAGTTTAGCTCCAGCCCCAATTAGACACACCTGAACCAGTTAATCAAGCTCTTACTAGACATACTAGAAACCCCCTGGCAGGTGTGTTGAGGCAAGTTAGAGCTAAACCAAGGACTGAGTTTGGGCACCCCTGTTTTTAACCTTTACAACTAGAAAAACGCAATGTCAATTGAAATGTAAGAAAAGCAAACCTCCAGTGGATCTTGCCATTTTGATTTTGATTTCACGACATCTCATAATTAGTGTCCATCCTCTGCTTAACAAACTTAAAGTCATGTAACAGAAGTTATGGCTGAATTATGTCTTGTGACAAATTTCAGAGTGAAACAGAATGTGATAAATTATAGGGCAGGACTTGACTTTATTCACTGATATAGTACATGTATAAATTCAAAGGGTGGGGTAAAGGAGTAGGTATCTTGGTGAATGGAACCTTAAGAGCAGAAAATGCACCTCTTTTATTTCTGATTGTGGCTGTGTGTGTTTTGGGTTTTATGACTTTTTTTCTTGGATGAAAATGAGGCTGTGAGGGATAAACCTAGTCTTTACAATGGTACACACTGTATATAAAGCAAACTCACACCTGTTTTATTTTTGAATGCATTTATAGTTACATTAATTACAATAAATTACATTATATAAAGAAAAATTGATTATGTGCCATTGAATTATTAGAGAATCATGCACACTCAAGGTGGTTTATGACTCATTAAAACTATTGCTGCAAAGATGTTATAAAAATTATTTTTCTTTGAAGCTGTCACGGTTGTGTACGTCGTGCGTGTGCGTGGAAGGAGCAGGAGGAGAGCGGAGATCCAACAAATACTGCTTTATTAAATAATCCAACATGGACAAACTCAGGGAAACACAGGGAACCAGCAACTACGACGAACGGAAAGACACTGAAGACAAAACAATCACCGACAAAAACCAAGGGCCACAACCAAACTTAAATACACGGAAACAGGGGAGTGGCTACAAACGAGGAAACAAGGGGAAGTACAAATATGGGCAGGAAGAAACCAAAATTAACCAAAACCAAGGGGGGAGACATGGACCAAACCAAAACACTGGAAACAGAAGGAAAAAACACTAGGAAAAACAAGACAAAACAGAACATAATCCTGACATTACCCCCCTCTTATAAGGCGCGACTCGCGCCGTACCGCATACACTGGGGTGGGAGGGTGGGCACCCTGGAGACCTGCGCAGGGCCGACACCGGGGGAATGGGGCCACGACCCCAGGGCGGATCGGGGAGCCCTAGGCGCCATGGCGGGTCTGGGAGTTCGGGAGGCCCAGGCCAGGTAAATAGTCCAGATGGCCATGGCTGAATACATGCGAGCTCAGGAGGGTGCGCTGGCTCAGGAGGGCATGCTGGAGGAGGAGCCGGCTCTGGAGGGCACGCTGGAGGAGGCGCCAACTCTGGAGGGCGCGCTGGAGGAGGGGCCGACTCTGGAGGGCGCGCTGGAGGAGGAGCGCGCGCAGACTCTGGAGGGCGCGCTGGAGGAGGAGCGCGCGCAGACTCTGGAGGGCGCGCTGGAGGAGAAGACTCTGGGCGCGCAGACTCTGGAGGGCGCGCTGGAGGAGGAGCGCGCGCAGACTCTGGAGGGCGCGCTGGGCAGAGCTCCGGCTCAGGAGTGTGCGCTAGACAGATCTCCAGCTCGGGAGTGCGTGCTGAAGCCCTCCAGGGCTGTGCGGGCAACCGCATCAGGGTCGGGGACCTGGAGAGAGCAGGGATAGAGGAGGTGGACAGAGATAGGAGAGAAGCAGAGAGTACAGAAATTAACGCCGCCTCCTTTTGAGGCTCTACAGCCTGGGCAGACACCTCAGGAGGCATTGGCGCGGCTTCTCCAGCAGGCGAGGTTTCTGGAGCGGCCTTGACATTAGACGTGAGCTCTGCCTCTGGAGGATGCGCTGGAGGCAGCTTAGGCTCTGGGGTGCGCGCTGGAGGCAGTCTGGGCTCGGAGGTGCGCTCCGTCGTGACTTGGCTTGACGCAGCCGCTTGGCTTGACTCCGTAGCTGCAGCTGCAACTTGACGTGACTCTGGAGAAGCAACTGCCACTTGACTGGACTCCGGAAACGCGGCTGCAGCTTGACTTGATGCGGGAGACACAGCTGCAACTTGATTAAACTTGGGAACTTGACAGGACTCAGGAGACGCAGCTGCAACAAGACTTGACTCTGGAAGCATAGTTGCAACTTGGCTCGACTTGGGAACTTGACTTGGCTCAGGAAACCCAATTGCAACTTGACTGGACTCCGAAACTTCACTGGACTCAGGACATGCAGTTATAACTTGATTGGACTTAGAAACTTGACTTGCCTCGGGAAACGCGGCTGCAACTTGACTTGACTCAGGGAACACCGCTGCAACTTGACGGGACTCGGAAACTTGACTTGCCTTGGGAAAAGCAGCTGCCACTTGACTTGACTCGGGGAACACAGCTGCAACTTCACTGGACTCCGAAACTTGACTGAACTCAGGAAATGCAGCTGTAATGTAACTGGCCACAGAAGCCGCAGACTCTGGCGTGGCGGCAGCCAACTTGCGTGCAGACTCTGGCGTGGCGGCAGCCAACTTGCGTGCAGACTCTGGCGTGGCGGCAGCCAACTTGCGTGCAGACTCTGGCGTGGCGGCAGCCAACTTGCGTGCAGACTCTGGCGTGGCGGCAGCCAACTTGCGTGCAGACTCTGGCGTGGCGGCAGCCAACTTGCGTGCAGACTCTGGCGTGGCGGCAGCCAACTTGCGTGCAGACTCTGGCGTGGCGGCAGCCAACTTGCGTGCAGACTCTGGCGTGGCGGCAGCCAACTTGCGTGCAGACTCTGGCGTGGCGGCAGCCAACTTGCGTGCAGACTCTGGCGTGGCGGCAGCCAACTTGCGTGCAGACTCTGGCGTGGCGGCAGCCAACTTGCGTGCAGACTCTGGCGTGGCGGCAGCCAACTTGCGTGCAGACTCTGGCGTGGCGGCAGCCAACTTGCGTGCAGACTCTGGCGTGGCGGCAGCCAACTTGCGTGCAGACTCTGGCGTGGCGGCAGCCAACTTGCGTGCAGACTCTGGCGCGGCAGCCATCTTGGGCAGTGGCTCAGGAAAGACGGCTGTAGCTTGACTTGGGACAGGAGCGACAGGTGTAATTAGACTTGACACAGGAACCACAGCTCTGACCTGACTAGACGCAGGAACAACGGCCGTAGCTTGACTTGACACTGGAACAGCAGTTCTGACTTGACTTGACACAGGGAATACAGCTTTAACTTGACTTGACTGTGGAAACTCAGCTGCCACTCGGATATTGACTGCCCGCACAGACATGAGTGGTGGGTCCAGCACGCTGGCCATCATGATCGGCCGGGACCTCGAAGGATCGACCACGACTGGAGTCCGAGTGCTGGTCGCGACCGCGGCTGGAGTCCGAGTGCTGGCAGCTGGAGGCGGCGGCCGGGAGCGGGCCGCGGGAGGCGGCGGCCGGGAGCTGGCCGCGGGCTCCGGGCTGAGGATGAGAGAGGAACTGTGGAGAACGGGAGTGAACGAGGAAGGACCGGAGGAAACGAGCCCGCTGGAACCGCATGCGGAGGAAGCTGGCTGGTGGTGAGTTGGAGCGGCCACGTGTTTGTTAATGGGGGGAAGATCGGAGTCTTCCACATCGACACAGAAATAGGAATTACAAAGAGCAAGGACATGGTTGATAAACTCTGCAACTGGTTTGCAGCGTTCCTCATAAGCGATCGAACAGACCAGAGATTCATCCTTTACCCCATTAAGAAACACGTGTTAATCATTGCATCGTTCCAGCTCACCAGATGGTAAAAGCTCAAAAATTCCTCCACATACTGTTCCAGCGGCCTCTCCACCTGTCGAAGGCTCCTGATCCTCTCCTCAGCCCGGAACATCTTGTATAGCGGTCGGTGATTCTGTCACGGTTGTGTACGTCGTGCGTGTGCGTGGAAGGAGCAGGAGGAGAGCGGAGATCCAACAAATACTGCTTTATTAAATAATCCAACATGGACAAACTCAGGGAAACACAGGGAACCAGCAACCACGACGAACGGAAAGACACTGAAGACAAAACAATCACCGACAAAAACCAAGGGCCACAACCAAACTTAAATACACGGAAACAGGGGAGTGGCTACAAACGAGGAAACAAGGGGAAGTACAAATATGGGCAGGAAGAAACCAAAATTAACCAAAACCAAGGGGGGAGACATGGACCAAACCAAAACACTGGAAACAGAAGGAAAAAACACTAGGAAAAACAAGACAAAACAGAACATAATCCTGACAGAAGCTAGAAACTCCCACCATGTTTAAATAATAATAATAATTTTAATACAGCTAATCAACTAATGTAAGTAAAACATTCTCAAGCTTACTGAAGACAAGTAAACACTCCAAGCAAACAAAAGGATAAATAAATATATTAATCAAAAATACAAATGAAATAATATATATATTTTTTTAAATAGAATCTTTTTAAATATATATATATATATATTTATATTTATGTTGGTCTATCTAAAGGCTATTACAGAAACAGACTACAGACATTTCTTGAAGTAATAAATGTTAAAATAAAACAATGCAAAATCTTCACTGTATACATTAAACGTGATTCTTATTAAAGTTAATAAGTGATTCAGTCAGTAATTGTGAGTGATTTTCTCTTTTTCTTTTGTTGTTTGATTGATATTTATGATGTGGTCTGCTGCTGCAGGTTTACGCTGCTGTCACTTTAAGATCTGACGCACAGATCAAATATTTTGACGCATCAGTGTTTCTCCCAACTGTTCAGGTTTACTTAAGACAAAACGGACTTTATTTACATGAATAGTCTCTAAGACGAGCATATGTGTAGCAGTAACATATGGGATGATATCTGCATGTATCTTACAATCCACAAACAAATGCCTTTCAATTTGAGTCTGGAATTCGGGATTAAATGATTGTGCAGCGATTTGTACAAATCGCTGCACATAAATCGCTGTGCACATAAAAATGTTCTGTTCTGCATTAATATATCATAAATTGCTCATGCAAAAAGGAATCGGTGCATTTGTGGATCAGGGGACACGCGTGCATTTATTGAGGTCTTGCTCGAGTCAATCTTGTTCAGTTCATTTGGATTTTGAGACTTCATTTTCGCAGTTTACAGCATTTCATGACGCACACACACACACAACTACCAATGAACAAGGCCCAGTGCAATTCATTAACGTGTACGCGATTTGAAAAATTCGCAAATTTGCGTCACTACACTGATGTGAAAAATGTTATAATTTGCATTAAAGTATCACAGTTTGTGCATGTGGCGATTAAAATGTTCGTATGTGAATCAGACGACATGCGTGCATTCATTCACATCTCTTCTGAGTCGATTCTATTTCATTCATTTGAATTTTGAGACTTTCGTTCCGCCCTTTTAGCCTTGCCCAATCCACACACACACACACACACACACACACACACGTCTGGTTTATTATCTTTGTGGGGACTCTCCATAGGTGCAATGGTTTGTATACTGTCCACACTGTATTTTCTATCCCCTTACCCTAACCCTACCCCTAAACCTAACCCTTACAGAAAACTTTCTGCATTTTTACTTTCTCAAAAAATCTCATTCTGTATGATTTATAAGCTTTTGTACCCATGGGGACCACAATTTATGTCCCCATCGTGACACGAGTCCCCATTAGTATGTGTGTATTCAGGTTTAGGTCCCCACCAGGATATAGAAACCAAAAGCACACACAGCTCGCGATCCACACGCAGCTGAGCCTAAGAAAATCGGCGGCACTAGATGGCGCTATAGCCACAGTCACACGTGCGCATTCCATTGTGTAGGCTTTTATGAATGTTACATTGTTTTATTTGTTTCTTTTTGGTTTGGCTATTCTCCCCTGCCTGTTGAAATACAGTAAACATGTTTTACTAACAGAATGGCTTATGTTAATTTTGTCAAACAAGAACTTCGTCATGGCACATTTTTTCTGTACTTCAATGGCACGTTGTCACTTATTCTTTCCTTGTATAATAATAATTATTATTATTATTACTATTATTATTTTTATATATTATTAAAGTGCTATTATAGTCGCTTGTTTAAGCTATTATAGGCTAGTCGCGCGTTTATATTAAAGTGTGATGTGATCGAGGAAAGCCCAACATATGGTGAAATTTAACCTTTTATATGAAAGCTGGGTTCAAGCCCTTTTCAAAACTGTTTTTATTTCCAATTTTTTTTATCTATTTCCGTAGACTGAACGTAAGAATATGGCTATCTTAAGTTGGCTGATATAGATGTGATTTTCAGGAACGGAATTTTGAGAAAAACGGGTTTAAAGTGAGGCTGCTTTCACTTTCACTTCACGGGTTTAACAAGAGCTGTCTGTCAGATCAGGAGCGCTATACTGCATCATTACACAAATAGACAAACGTTTGTTTTCCGTTTTTTATCATGGCCGTAATCTCCAAACTTTTGATCATCTCTTGTATGTTTAGATAGCACGAATAATGTAGCCTACCTTGAAGTTTACATTTAGAAAAATGCACGCAGCTCAACTGTTCACTGTGCATAAAAGTTCACTGGACTCTTCCTCTTGTAACTTCCTTCATCCTTCATTTCTGGATGTGAAATAGTCAATTATAATAAGATTAAATGAGCAGCTAAGTTACAGTACTTAAGATTGCATTGTTGTGCTCCGCCATCTCACGATATGAAAAATAAATAAAAACCTTGCGCGCGACCTATTTTTCGAATTTCCTGAAATCGTCCCAGCGCTTTCCCAGATCGCATCACAATTGATTATATTAAACCAATTTATTGTTTATTATGTAAATCTATTATTTATTATGTAAACCAGGCTGACAAAAACGGTCTTCTTCACATGTAAAATCATCCTCTTCAAACCCATAACATACACACTCTCATTACTGTAAGTCGTATAAATTTCTCTGATGGCGAATCAGCATCATCAACTTCATCTCTGCAGCCGACACTGACTCAGAAAACAGTTTAGCAATAAGTACATGAAATATGTTACAGCTATTTTTTCCCTAGACATTCATTGTTATTCCTTTAGTCAGCAAGCTTTACTCGTCCGCTTGAGCGCGGAACAGGCTTTAAACTGCTCACTGGTTTAATATAGTACAATTAATTTAATATAAACGTGCGATTACTAATGGCTCAAACGAGCAACTACAATAGCATTTATAATAATAATAATAATAATAATAATAAGGAAGGAATAACTAACAACATGCCGTTGAAGTACAGAAAAAAAAGTGCCATGACGAAGTTCTTGTTTGGCAAAAATAATATATAATAATAATAATAATAATAATAATAATAATAATATATAAGAATAATATATAAGAATAAGAAGTTATTCTGTTAGAACAAGTTCAATAAAACATGTTTACTGTATTTCAACAGGCAGGGGAGAATAGCCAAACCAAAAAGAAACAAATAAAACACAATGTAACATTCATAAAAGCCTACACAATGGAATGCGCACGTGTGACTGTGGCTATAGCGCCATCTAGTGTCGCCGATTTTCTTAGGCTCAGCTGCGTGTGGATCGCGAGCTGTGTGTGCTTTTGGTTTCTATATCCTGGTGGGGATTTAAACCTGAATACACACATACTAATGGGGACTCGTGTCACGATGGGGACCTAAATTGTGGTCCCCATGGATACAAAAGCTTATAAATCATACAGAATGAGATTTTTTGAGAAAGTAAAAATGCAGAAAGTTTTCTGTAAGGGTTAGGTTTAGGGGTAGGGTTAGGGTAAGGGGATAGAAAATACAGTGTGGACAGTATACAAACCATTGCACCTATGGAGAGTCCCCACAAAGATAATAAACCAGACGCGTGTGTGTGTACTTGTTCTTGCTACATTGTGGGGACCAAATGTCCCCACAAGGACAGTAAAACCTGAAATTTTTTACATTGTTTTTTTTACAATGTTAAAAAATTATTATTCAAGCTGGCGGTTATTAAGCCTCTTATTAAGAAACCACAACTAGACCCTAGTGAACTGGCAAATTATAGACCCACTTCTAATCTTCCATTTATGTCTAAAATTTTAGAGAAAGTTGTATCTGCTCAACTGTGCTCATTCTTGCAAAAAAATGATATCTATGAAGAATTTCAGTCAGGTTTCAGGCCCCATCACAGCACAGAAACTGCACTTGTTAAAATCACTAATGACTTGCTTCTTGCGTCAGACCAAGGCTGCATCTCATTGCTAGTTTTACTTGATCTTAGTGCTGCGTTCGACACTATAGATCATGACATACTAATAGATCGACTACAAAATTATGCAGGTATCCAAGGGCAGGCTTTAAAACGGTTTAGATCCTACCTGTCTGATCGCTACCACTTTGTTTATTTAAATGGGGAGTCATCTCAGTTATCACCAGTAAAGTATGGAGTGCCACAAGGATCTGTTCTAGGTCCTCTACTATTTTCAATATACTTGCTGCCCCTTGGTAATATTATTAGAAAACACGGGATTAGTTTCCATTGTTATGCTGATGATACTCAACTATATATCTCAACAAGACCAGATGAAACTTCTGAATTATCGAAGTTAACAGAGTGTGTTAAAAATGTAAAAGATTGGATGACCAACAATTTTCTGCTATTAAATTCAGATAAGACAGAGATATTACTTATTGGACCTAAAAACAATACACAGAATCTTTTGACTTACAATTTACAACTAGACGGATGTACTGTTACTTCCACTACAGTCAAAAGCCTGGGTGTTATATTAGACAGCAACTTGTCTTTTGAAAATCATATTTCTCATGTTACAAAAACAGCATTCTTCCATCTTAGAAACATTGCCAAGCTGCGAAACATGTTACCTGTTTCTGATGCAGAAAAGCTAGTTCATGCATTCATGACCTCTAGACTGGACTATTGTAATGCACTACTAGGTGTTTGTCCTGCATCTTCACTAAACAAGCTACAGATAGTCCAAAATGCAGCTGCTAGAGTCCTTACCAGGTCAAGAAAATATGATCATATTACCCCAATTTTAAAGTCTCTGCACTGGCTGCCTATTAGGTTCCGCATCAGCTACAAAATAGTACTTCTTACCTATAAGGCACTTAACGGTTTAGCTCCTGCGTACCTAACTAGTCTTCTACCACGCTACAATCCATCACGCTCCCTAAGGTCACAAAACTCTGGACTGTTGGTAGTTCCTAGGATAGCAAAGTCCACTAAAGGAGGTAGAGCTTTTTCACATTTGGCTCCCAAACTCTGGAACAGCCTTCCAGATAACATTCGGGGTTCAGACACACTCTCTCTGTTTAAATCTAGATTAAAGACACATCTTTTTAGCCAAGCATTCAAATAATGCATCTCATAAACTTTTCCTGCAGCTATATCTGATCAAATGTTCATTATTAATCTTTTAGCTCTGGTTTAACAAACCTTCCTTTTCTTAGTTTGAACAGCAGCTACGCTAATTATGTTCCTATTTGCTCTCTGTTTCTGCCATGGGATTGACATCCCGTGGTAACTAGGAATTCACAAGCTCCAGTGTGGATCCAGAACACTTAAGAAGAGATGATGTCAACCCCACAGAGGACTTCAGATGATGCCAACCCTGAAAACATACAGCACTACCAAATTCTGCTACTAATTTATAGTGTTCTTTGTTTGATTACGTCATTAATTGATCTTTACCACGCATCTCTGCCATATGTACATCAAGCTACTACTACATATATTGTAAAAATGTCAATTTGGTGTAAAGCTGCTTTGCAACGATATGTATCATGAAAAGCGCTATACAAATAAATTTGAATTGAATTGAATTGAATTAAAAATTGTAAATGATGTTTATCTGAAAGTGTAACGATGCAAACATGTTTCCTGTAAGGGGTAGGTTTAGGGTTAGGGTTGGGTTAGGGGATAGACAATATCGTTTGGTCAGTATAAAAACTATAGAAGTCTATGGAAAGTCCCCACAATTCACAAAAACAAACGTGTGTGTGGATTGGGCAAGGCTAAAAGGGCGGAACGAAAGTCTCAAAATTCAAATGAATGAAATAGAATCGACTCAGAAGAGATGTGAATGAATGCACGCATGTCGTCTGATTCACATACGAACATTTTAATCGCCACATGCACAAACTGTGATACTTTAATGCAAATTATAACATTTTTCACATCAGTGTAGTGACGCAAATTTGCGAATTTTTCGAATCGCGTACACGTTAATGAATTGCACTGGGCCTTGTTCATTGGTAGTTGTGTGTGTGTGCGTCATGAAATGCTGTAAACTGCGAAAATGAAGTCTCAAAATCCAAATGAACTGAACAAGATTGACTCGAGCAAGACCTCAATAAATGCACGCGTGTCCCCTGATCCACAAATGCACGGATTCCTTTTTGCATGAGCAATTTATGATATATTAATGCAGAACAGAACATTTTTATGTGCAAACATGTCTGTATTTGTACAAATCGCTGCACAATCATTTAATCCCGAATTCCACAGACTCAAATTGAAAGGCATTTGTTTGTGGATTGTAAGATACATGCAGAAAATTGATCCAGTACATGGATAATTGTGCGTGCATCTATTAATCGTTTTGAGTCTAATATCATCCCATAGTAACAGACCCTATTAGAAGTGAAAGAGAACTCTGTATTCACACACTGACTGAGAGGTGTTCTGTGAGCGCTGTGAGTGTGTGCGCGCATAAACCCGTCGGCCGGCAAGTAGCTACTGAACAACACTTAAAAACACATGCAAATACTGAATATCACTTTCGTGATAATGCATCGAGTCAACTGTTTGTAATTGTAACACATCGAGAAACTGTACATTTCCGTCAACTGTCTCTGGACTCGGATGGACTCGGCATATTTTCCGAGTCCGAAAGGCTCGAGTCCGAGTCAAGTCCGAGTAAAAACGCATCCGAGTCCGTGACAAGTCCGAGTCGCCAAAAATTGTACTCGAGACTGGACTCGAATCCGAATACCCCATCTCTGCATTCCCCTCAGCAAATGTACTATTGTGCCCCTATTTTCCACCCTCTTTCTGCTCTCACAGACACACCTGTTTCACACACGTCACTCAAACAGAACCAGGAAACAGGAATCACACGAGTTCAGGAAAGAGAAACTGAAGTGTGTTTGAGCTGTTGTGTGTTTGTGTCTCTGTATTCACTCTGTAAAATGGCAGAAGCCAAAATTTCGGTGGATGAATTCACGTGTCCAGTGTGTCTGGATCTCCTGAAGGATCCAGTGACCATCCAGTGTGGACACAGTTACTGTAAGATCTGTATTACACACTGCTGGGATCAGGAGGATCAGATGAGAGTCTACAGCTGCCCTCAGTGCAGACAGACCTTCAGAACAAGACCTGATTTAGGAAAAAACACCATTCTGGCTGAAATGGTGGAGAAACTGAAGAAGACCAAACTTCCTGCTGACTGTTACGCTGGAGCTGGAGATGTGCAGTGTGACGTCTGTACTGGAACAAAATACAAAGCCGTCAAGTCCTGTCTGATGTGTCTGAACTCTTACTGTCAAGTTCATTTTGACCGTCATGAGGAGTTTCGCTCAGGAATACGACACAATGTGACTGATGCCACTGGACGACTGCAGGAGATGATCTGCCAGACACATGAGAAGATCCTTGAGGTTTTCTGTCGCACTGATCAGAAATGTATATGTGTGCTGTGTATGGATGAACATAAAAACCAGGACACTGTATCAGCTGCAGCACAGAGGACAGAAAAACAGGTATTTACCTGAAATCCAGATGATTTCAGTCATTTACAGCTTCACTTTGGGGTTTGACTGTGGTTGTTTGTAGATTAATCATCATTTTCTAATGCAGCTGTGATGTTCATCTTTATGTAAATCAGTTTTCATGATGATCTAGTTAATGCTCAATGTACTGATCCAATAGTCTTATTTTCTGTGTTTAATTACACAGAACACAGAAACACTGTCAGTGTGAAGCTCTACATTTGTGTCAGTTTCACTTTTATAATAATTACACTTGTGGTGTGAAACAGACCTTTTGCTTCATGTTGATTCATGTATAATGATCACTGAAACCTACAGTTGTTGTTTATCAGATCAGATGAGTAACCTTTAAATCACCTCACCCTACATTTACTGGATTCATCTGTTCACATGATGATTTAGTGCCAGTAGTTTTCTGTGACATTCACTATCATCTGTTTGTCCTGCAGAAGCAGCTGAAGGAGACGCAGAAGACGTTCCAGCAGAGAATCCAGCAGAGAGAGAAAGATCTTCAGCAGCTGAGAGAGGCTGTGGAGTCTCATAAGGTGAGTCTGGAGAAGAAGAGAAGTTTGTCTCAGTCTCAGTTCAGACTCTCTTGTCTCTTTCAGTCCCACTGAAGCCTGAATCACTGTGTGTCCTAACAGCGCTCTGCACAGACAGCAGTGGAGGACAGTGAGAGGATCTTTACTGAGCTCATCCGCTCCATTGAGAGAAGCCGCTCTGAGCTGATACGACTGATCAGAGATCAGGAAAAGCGAGCGGTGAGTCGAGCTGAAGGACGACTGGAGCGACTGGAGCAGGAGATCAATGATCTGAGGAGGAGAGACGCTGAGCTGGAGCAGCTTTCACACACACAGGATCACATCCAGTTCCTGCAGGTAACAGAGATCTAGAAGAACACCATCATAGTGGACTTGAGACACATCCTGCTGTGACAGGAGACTCACAGAGAAACATTTCATCAGTGTCTTATTATATAATCATCAGTCAGACTCTCATCTGATCATCTTCTTCTGAAAGAGACGCCGCTTACAAATGACTTTCAGCTCTGGAAATCTCTTAGAAAACAGTCCTCTCTGTTCTTTCTTCTGGAAGATATATTTAGCTGTCAAACACCACTAACACCACCAACAGTTCAAAACTTCAATTACGTTTCAATTTTTTTTTCTGATGATGTACATCATGATGAATTAACTAAACTTAACAGTACAGATTCTGAGTTACTTTCATCAAAACCTGATACAATTTTTATTTGCCTGCATTAGAGACTGTATTGTCTCCCTTGATGTTCTTGAGCTGTTAAATGGACATTTATGTTCTTAGCAGATGTTTTATCATCCAAACTATTTCCTAGAAAGTTCACATATAGTGTAAGTGTCAAATACTAGAATCTGTAGCTCTAATGTGATATAATGAATATGAGAAGAATGAAGCTGATGCTGTGAAAGTGCTGGATTGAGTTACTAAAGATCAGTCGAGTCAAATCTGATGTTGGTGCAGGTTATTGTGGAGCTAATGAGATTTGATTTCTGTTTTCTGTAGAGTTTCCAGTCTCTCTCAGCACCTCCTGAATCTACAGACGGAAATGATGATCTCTTCAGTTCTCTCTTCTCTTTTGATGGTCTGAGAGAATCTGTCCATCAGCTGAAAGACAAACTGGAGGATTTCTGCAAAGAGGAGCTCAAGAAGATCTCAGACAGAGGTAAAGTCCTGGAGATTCATCTGCTCTCAGAAACGAGTCCATCATCATCTCATATCATGGAGAACATCATATTAGAAATGTGTTAGGAATGGATGCAGGATCATGAGAATCACACTGTTCATGTCTGTTGATTTCCACAGTCACATTCACCAACATTGTTCTCTGGACCAGGAACGACTTCCTACAATGTAAGTCAGTAAGAAAACAAGCAGAAAAACTCACTGAGTGTGTTCATGTTCTTCCTGTAGAAGGTGAAAGAAGAGTTTTATAACTGATGATGTAAATGATGATTTGCACAGGATATCTGCTCATCTGTACTGACACACTGATGATACACTGAACATGAAGAGTTCAGCTACATGAAAACATCAAACAGATTCATAATTCCTGATTCTGATGTGTTTTATCTCCATCAGATTCCCATCAGCTCACTCTGGATCTGAACACACTGAATAAACGCCTCCGTCTGTCTGAGAACAACAGAGTGATTACTGACACTGACACAGTCCAGTCGTATCCTGATCATCCAGACAGATTTGATGTGTGTCAGCAGGTGTTGTGTAGAGAGAGTGTGTGTGGACGCTGTTACTGGGAGCTGGAGTGTAGTACTGGTCAAAATAGTAGTCTGTCTATATCAGTGTCATACAAGAGCATCAGCAGGAAGGGATGGGGTAATGAGTGTTTGTTTGGATTCAGTGATCAGTCCTGGAGTTTGATCTGTTTTCCCTCCAGATACTCATTCAGACACAATGACATAGAGACTGTTCTCCCTGTAAAGCCCATCTGCAGTAGAATAGGAGTGTTTGTGGATCACAGTGCAGGAACTCTGTCCTTCTACAGCGTCTCTGACACAATGAGCCTCATCCACACAGTCCAGACCACATTCACTCAGCCGCTCTATCCTGGGTTTTGTGTAATTAGAGGATCATCAGTGAAACTGTGCTGATGAATCAGAATAGACTGTAGAGTATCTGAGTGTGTGGTGCACACGGGTGCTCATATGATATTGCACAATGTCTTCAGAATTACCTGAACACTACAGACAGGAGCGCTGGAGCAGATGGGAGTGAAACTCTCCAGGACTGTGTGATGCTCATCTGCTGTATTTGCTGTCTGATTGAGGCTGGTTCAGTGGTCTTTTGGCATCTCCATGTGGTCCTGTTTGGTATCACACCTTGACCTGTAGTGAATTCAATTCTAAATTATGAACAAATGTTACAATTATATTTTCCTCACAGTTTTTGCTGTTGTACCATATATTGTGAAAATTAAAAAGTATTTTAAATTAAGCCTGAAAAAATAAAGTTTTTTGAATCATCCTCAAACTTATCTTCATTAAAATATTTTTTTTACAACTGTTTGTGAAAGTAACCTTTCCCTATTTGAAGCTTATAAAGCTTAAATCTGACTAAATCATTAAATAATACTGTTAAAACAAATATGACTTCAAATGATGGGGTTAAAAACAGCAAAGTGTAAATCATATAGCCTGAATATGACATTAGCAGCTAAATGCTGTTTCATTTTGTTTTCTATACTGTGTGTTTCTGCCATCATTAACCTTGTTGTTACGGTGCTGCGTAAGAAAGCACAAGGTCTGCATGCACATCTCAGACTCAAACCTTCAGTAATCAGAAATGATCAGAGCTTTATTGTGGAAAATGTCAAACATGAAGACCCTCAGACCAGGAGTCTTACTTCACATCAAATATTACAGTCATGCTACATAAACGTTATGTACAACACTATATCTAGAAAATTACCAGGTATATACACTGACCAAAATTATGAACGTAAAACTTTTGTTTTTGCCTCCAATTTTCACGAGTGGAAAGACCTAGGACTTTTTTTATGTACACAAAAGGCCTTTTTCTCTCAAATATTGTTCACAGTGCAACACATCTCCTTCACATAGAGTTGATCAGGTTGTTGATTGTGGCCTGTGGTATGTTGGTCCACTCCTCTTCAATGGCTGTGCAAAGTTGCTGGATATTGGCAGGAACTGGAACACGCTGTCGTATACGCCGATCCAGAGCATCCCAAACATGCTCAATGGGTGACACGTCCGGTGAGTATGCTGGCCATGCAAGAACTGGGATGTTTTCAGCTTCCAGGAATTGTGTACAGATCCTTACAACATGGGGCCGTGCATTATCATGCTGCAACATGAGCTGATGGTCGTGGATGAATGGTACAACAATGGGCCTCCGGATCTCGTCACGGTATCTCTGTGCATTCAAAATGCCATTAATAAAATGCACCTGTGTTCGTTGTCCATAACATATGCCTGCCCATACCACAACCCCACCACCACCATGGGCCACTCGATCCACAATGTTGACATCAGCAAACCGCTCACCCACACAACACCATACATGCTGTCTGCCATCTGGATGTGGAGGTCCTGGGCTGGTGTGGTTACACATACTGCCAGATTCCCCCTTTGGAGACGGCTTATAGTAGAGAAATGAACATTGAATTCACAGGCAACAGCTCTGGTGGACATTCCTGCAGTCAGAATGCCAATCGCACGCGCACTCAAAACTTGCGACATCTGTGGCATTGTGCTGTGTGATAAAACTGCACATTTTAGAGTGGCCTTTTATTGTGTCCAGTCTAAGGCACACCTGTGCAATAATCATGCTGTCTAATCAGCATCTTGATATGCCACACCTGTGAGGTGGATGGATTATCTCGACATAGGAGAAGTGCTCACTAAAACAGATTTAGACAGATTTGTGAACAATATTTGAGAGAAATAGGCCTTTTGTGTACATAGAAAAAGTCTTAGATCTTTGAGTTCAACTCATAAAAATGGGGGCCAAAAACAAAAGTGTTGCGTTTATAATTTTGTGTGAACAAAAGTGTACAATCACTTTTAATTTAACTGTTAATTTAATTTGATGTGTCTTGTCTTTGACCCATACATATTCAATTCTTTACATATAATAATATTTTGACAAATAATTCAAATTTTCATTTAAATTCATACACACTACCGCTCAAAAGTTTGGGAAGTCTCTTCTGCTCATCAAGGCTACGTTTATTTGATCAAAAATACAGAAAAAAACGGTAATATTTCAAAATGTTATTACAATATAAAATAATGTTTTTTATTTATATATACTTTAAAATATTATTTATTCCTGTAATGCAAAGTTGAATTTTCATCAGCTGTTACTCCAGTCTTCAGTGTCACATGATTCTTCAGAAATCATTCTAATATGCTGATTTATTATCAGTGATGAAAACAGTTGTGCTGCTTAATATTTTGTTGTAACCTGTGATTTTTTCTCAGGATTGTTTGATCAATAAAAGCTTAAAAAGAACAGCTTTTATTTAAAATAGAAAGGTTTTCTAACAATATGCAGTACTGTTCAAAAGTTTGGTGTCAGTAAATTTTTATTCTTTCTTTTTTTGAAAGAAATTAATACTTTTATTCACCAAGGATGTGTTAAATTAATAAAAAGTGATAGCATAAATTTACATTGTTAGAAAAGATTTATATTGTGAATAAATGCTGTTCTTTGTGACTTGTTATTCAAACAATCCTGAAAAAAAGAATCACAGGTTCCAAAAAAATATTTGTCGGCACAACATTGATAATTCTAATAATAAATCAGCATATTAGAATGATTTCTGAAGGATCATGTGACACTTAAGACTGGAGTAACAGCTGATGAAAATTCAGCTTTGTTATTCTGCTGCAAACAGAAGGCTTTCTAACAATACAGAACCTACAGAATACTGACCTCAGTTTTTTTACTTTTTAATGTTATTGGAATAGAAACTAGGAATCTGTAAGCGGGACTCGTGAGAAGCGTGATAGATCCAGGTGCAAGCTTTATTTAACACAATGTAGTCAAAACAGGTAAGGTCAGTCTCCAACAAACAGTAATATCCAGGGCAAGGCGAGAGCGTAATCCAGTAAATCAGGCAGAAGGTCAAAATACCATGAGAGCAGTCCAAAAGTAACAAATAAACAAAGCAATGGAACGAGGCAAAAAACAATACTTCGCAGAGTCCTGTTTGGCATGGCCCTCCTTATATGGCTGCCAAACAGGAAGTTACCATAGAAGCAGCAGAGGGAGCAGGAACGGTCAGTGCATGGGTGAGGGCTCGCTCTGCTGGCGTGGCGTTACAGAATCCACCCCCCCCTTCCCCCTCAGGAGGAGATTGGGCCTGGATCGTGCAGAGGAGGTGGGCCTGGATCGTGGAGCAGGGACAGACAATTGAGGCACTGGGGGACCTGAG
The DNA here is from genome assembly GCF_022985175.1 of Labeo rohita. Taxonomy (NCBI): domain Eukaryota; kingdom Metazoa; phylum Chordata; class Actinopteri; order Cypriniformes; family Cyprinidae; genus Labeo; species Labeo rohita. Next base: position 30,968,162 of record NC_066880.1, on the reverse strand, counting down.
CCATGGAGCAGTGGAGGACAATGGAACCCTGGAGGACCTGGACCGTGGAGCTGTGGCAGACAGTGGAACCTTGGAGGACCTGGACCGTAGATCTGTGGCAGACAGTGGAACCTTGGAGGACCTGGGCCGTGGAGCAATGGCAGATATTGGAACACTGGAGGGCCTGGGCCATGGAGCAGTAGCAGATAGTGGAACCTTGGAGGACCTGGGCCGTGGAGCAATGGCAGACAGTGTACCACTGGAGCTAATGTCTAGGGAGAGCAGGCAGCCATGGCGAGGCAGGCAAAGCAGGGAGCCATGGCGGGGCAGGCAGAGCAGGCAGCCATGGCGGGGCAGGCTGAGCAGGCAGCCATGGAGGGGCAGGCTGAGCAGGCAGAGCATGGAGCCCATGATTCGCCTCCTTGGCCGTGACATGATGGGCAGGGAGTTCATGATTGGCCCCTTGGGACGTTACATGGCAGGGAGAGAGTCCAGAGGTAGTCTCCATGACTGTGACAGGATGGGCAGAGAGTTCATATGAGGGCGCCGCCCCCTTAGGAGGTTCTGCGGCCAGAGGCGCCACCTCTAGGGGCATTGGCACAGGCTTATGGTCAACCGAGATCTCTGGAGTAGACTCATGAGCAGATAGGACGGTGAGTTTGTGAATGGACGCCACTTCCTTAGGAGGTTCTACAGCGTATGCTGACACCTCAGGAGGTATTGGCGCAAACTCGTGGACAGAAAAGGCCTCTGGCGCAGACCCGTGGACAGACGAGGCCTCTGGTGCAGACCTGTGGTCAGACGAGGCCTCTGGAGTACAGTGTGTAGCCCACACGCTTAAAATGGCGATCGCCATGACAGGCAGTACAGAAGATAGTGGGATGCCTGCCGGGCTTGAGGGTGTGGAGACTGTGAGGTTAGAGAGCGTGTGCCCTGTGTGGCTTGGGAGCATGGGCTCTGCGTGGCTTGGGAGTTGAGACGAGACCTGGCGAGGCTTTGGGATGTCAGCTGATATGTGACAAGGCTCTGGGGGGGTCAGCCGATACATGACGAGGCTCCGGGTGGTCAGCTGAGACGTAACAAGGCTTTAGAGGATCAGCTGAGACACAACGAGGCTCTAGAGGATCAGGTGAGATGTGTGACGAGGCTCTAGAGGATCAGCTGAGATGTGTGACGAGACTCTAGAGGATCAGCTGAGATGTGACATGGCTTTGAAAGGTCTGACGGGACCTGGTGAGGTTCTGGCAGAACAGCCGTGGCTTGGCAAGGCCCTGTACTAACAGCCATGTCGTGAAGAGGCTCTGTTAGGAGTGTAGCTGTTTCTTGACTTGATTCAGGAAGGTCTGCCGTGGCTTGACTTGACTCAGGGAGGTCTGCCGTGACTTGACTTGACTCATGAAGAACAGCTGTGTCTTGATCTGGCTCGTGAAGACCAGCTGTGACTTGAATTGGCTCATGAAGGTCAGCTGTGACTTGACTTGGCTCGTGAAGGTCAGCTGTGACTTGACTTGGCTCGGGAACAACAGCAGTAACTTGACTTGGCTCATGAAGGTCAACTGTGGCTTGGCTTGGTTCGGGGACAACAGCAGCAACTTGACTTGGCTCATGAAGATCTGCTGTAACTTGACTTGGCTCATGAAGATCAACTGTGGCTTGGCTTGGCTCAGGGACAACAGAAGCAACTTGACTTGGCTCATGAAGATCTGCTGTAACTTGGCTTGGCTCATGGAGATCAGCTGTGATTTGGTTTAACATAGACAACCCAGCTGTAACCTAACTTGGCTCAGGAACAATAGCTGTAACGTGACTTGACTCAGGAACAACAGCTGTAACTTGGCTTGACTCATGGAGAACAGCTGTGACTTGGCTTGTGACTTGGGGATGGCAGCCATCTTGTGAACAGGCTTGGGGATGGCGGCCATCTTGTGGACTGGCTCTGGGATGGCGGCCATCTTGTGGACTGGCTCTGGGATGGCAGCCATTTTGTGGACTGGCTCTGGGACGGCGGCCATGACAGGTGCAGACTCTGGACGGGCGGCCGGCATGGCGCGAGCAGGCCCTGGAGCAGGAAACTTGATGTGAGCAGGCCTTGGAGCGGCAGGTGTTGTGCAATGAGGCTTTTGAGTGGCCGGCATAACGTGAACAGACTCTGGCTCGACAGGCATGACATGAACAGGCTTTGGCTTGGTGGACATAATGTGAGAAGGCTGTGACTTGGCAGACGCGATGTGAGCAGACTCTGGCTTGACAGTCATGAAGTCAGCAGGGCTTGGCTTGGCAGACATGACGTGAGGGATCTCTGACTTGGTAAACATGACTTGAGCAGGCTGTGTAGACTCTGGCATGACGTTAACAATTCCAGATGTGACAGAAAAATACCCTGGTTTGGCAGATACTGGGGAATAGCAGGTTTCCTCATCAGCAATCCCCACAGTAAATGCAGAGCCACTCATTCGCAAAGCAAAGTCAATGTACTGAGCCAGAGTCCAGTGAGGCGTGTGACATGGCATTAACAAAGATAATTCTTTAGTGAGTCCATAATGGAAAATGTCTTTGAGTGCTACGTCATCAAAATCCACGTCATAACACAGTTCACAAAATTCTTCAACAAACTCCTCAATGAAGCGGTTAACTTGACGTAGTCCAAGGAGAGCGACTGCTGGGTCCATGGTGGGTTGTGTATTGGTAAAGCTGCTGGATCTGTGGTGTGGCAAAGTATTCTGTAAGTGGGACTCGTGAGAAGCGTGATAGATCCAGGTGCAAGCTTTATTTAACACAATGTAGTCAAAACAAGCAAGGTCAATCTCCAACAAACAGTAATATCCAGGGCAAGGCGAGAGCGTAATCCAGTAAATCAGGCAGAAGGTCAAAATACCATGAGAGCAGTCCAAAAGTAACAAATAAACAAGGCAATGGAACGAGGCAAAACTATGACTATAGAACAAAACAAAAACCATGGAAATAACAAAACAAGGCAATGAAATAGGGAAAACGCTCAGTAGAATCCGCACAGGCAAAACAATGCTTCACAGAGTCCTGTTTGGCATGGCCCTCCTTATATGGCTGCCAAACAGGAAGTTACCATAGAAGCAGCAGAGGGAGCAGGAACAGTCAGTGCATGGGTGAGGGCTCCCTCTGCTGGCATGGCGTTACAGAATCTTTAAGAATCAGAATCAGTAAAATTCAAACAATACCCAACCCTCACTGAGATATTACTACGGTAGACGGCAGACAGACCACCAGCCCTAGATGTCAAACGCGGTTTGGCCAGTGACTGTATCCAGAGGGAGTGAGAAGATTTAGGTTGTTAGGAATTTGCCATGTTTCAGGTAAGATACACTATAGTGTGTTTTATTTATTATATAACACATACGACATAAAATATTCTATTTTAAATATTATATATAACACAAGGTTACATTCTTCTATATAACACCATAACTTTTTATTATCAAAAATCTGGTTCATTATTGTCACATTTAGACATGGAAACGTTCTGTAGTGTCTTCACTCCAGAACTAATCATTAATATGTACAAGGACTGAGAGGATCTTCATTATTTGATCTCTTCAATTATTTTTGTTCAGTAATGTAAACATAAGTAATGTAGACTAAAGCATGAATTAAAATGTGCATTTGGTGGCATTCATGCAAAGCATGAAGGAGGGTAGGATACTTACAAATTGTAGTCTGTTACTGATTCCAAATTACATGACAAAAATTGTAGTTAGTGACGTAATCCATTATTTACACATTTTGAATTGAATTAAATGCTTTATTGTCACTGTACAGTTGTACAACAAGATTGAAAATGCAACTCCTTGTGATAAAAAAACATACAGAAGACATCCAACAATACCCCATCCAAAATATACATATATATACATGTATATACACATATGTGTACACATATATAGTATTGCACAATCCCTAGTATTTGAAAGAAAGTTCTTTGTATTTATGCATTTAGTTCTCTAACAGCACTGGGATAAAAACTGTTCTTAAACCTGGAGGTGATATACTAGATTACTAGATTACTTTTATTTAATATATCAGATTACTTTTAGAAAACTTTTCACCTAACATTGATATAAATAGAATAATATTGATATAAAAAAGGAAAATTTATTCCATTCATTGTTACTGACAACATGAAGTGCATTAAACATTGCATTACATTATCAAACTGGGGGTTGTAAAGGAACTGCAGGGGTTTTGTGATATATATACAAATATATGCTTAATTTTGAGGCAAATAAATAAATTTAAAAAATACCATAAGTCCCTCTAAATGTACGTAACTAAACTGTGAGAAATATGTCAGGAGTTAAAGAAGGTGTTCTACAACACTTGCTTTTTACTGTGGTTTGGAAAATTGGGGGTTAGAGAATAGAATACTCAAGGGTGACAGTGATCTTGCAGACCCCTCAGCAAATGTACTGTTGTGCCTACTGTGTACTATATAACCCTCTTTCTGCTCTCACAGACACACCTGTTTCACACACGTCAGTGCAGGTTATTGGGTGAAGTGTGGAGCTGATGAGTTTTGATTTCTGTTTTCTGTAGAGTTTCCAGTCTCTCTCAGCACCTCCTGAATCTACAGACAGAAATGTTGATCTCTTCACTTCTCTCGTCTCTTTTAATGGTCTGAAAGAATCTGTTCATCAGCTGAAAGACAACCTGGAGGAGCTCAAGAAGATCTCAGACAGAGGTAAAGTCCTGGAGATTCATCTGCTCTCAGAAACGAGTCCATCATCATCTCATGTCATGGAGAACATCATATTAGAAATGTGTTAGGAATGGATGCAGGATCATGAGAATCACACTGTTCATGTCTGTTGATTTCCACAGTCACATTCACCAACATTGTTCCCAGGACCAGGAACGACTTCCTACAATGTAAGTCAGTAAGAAAACAAGCAGAAAAACTCACTGAGTGTGTTCATGTTCTTCCTGTAGAAGGTGAAAGAAGAGTTTTATAACTGATGATGTAAATGATGATTTGCACAGGATATCTGCTCATCTGTACTGACACACTGATGATACACTGAACATGAAGAGTTCAGCTACATGAAAACATCAAACAGATTCATAATTCCTGATTCTGATGTGTTTTATCTCCATCAGATTCCCATCAGCTCACTCTGGATCTGAACACTGAATAAACGCCTCCGTCTGTCTGAGAACAACAGAGTGATTACATTCACTGGCACAGTCCAGTCGTATCCTGATCATCCAGACAGATTTGATGTGTGTCAGCAGGTGTTGTGTAGAGAGAGTGTGTGTGGACGCTGTTACTGGGAGCTGCAGTGTAGTACTGGTCAAAATAGTAGTCTGTCTATATCAGTGTCATACAAGAGCATCAGCAGGAAGGGACGGGGTAATGAGTGTTTGTTTGGATTCAGTGATCAGTCCTGGAGTTTGATCTGTTTTCCCTCCAGATACTCATTCAGACACAATGACATAGAGACTGTTCTCCCTGTAAAGCCCATCTGCAGTAGAATAGGAGTGTTTGTGGATCACAGTGCAGGAACTCTGTCCTTCTACAGCGTCTCTGACACAATGAGCCTCATCCACACAGTCCAGACCACATTCACTCAGCCGCTCTATCCTGGGTTTACTCTTTATACTGGATCATCAGTGAAACTGTGCTGATGAATCAGAATAGACTGTAGAGTATCTGTGTGTGTTCTGGTATATTTGGTTTATGAGCACACAATTGTGTATAATAACATGGGTACTACATGTGAACATGGTGAAGGGGTGGAATTCCAATCCCCTTCTCACAGCTGTGCCTATATAGAGCCATATTACATTGGTGCTTGTGTGATATTGCACAATGTCTTCAGAATTACGTGAACACTACAGACAGGAGCGCTGGAGCAGATGGGAGTGAAACTCTCCAGGACTGTGTGATGCTCATCTGCTGTATTTGCTGTCTGATTGAGGCTGGTTCAGTGGTCTTTTGGCATCTCCATGTGGTCCTGTTTGGTATCACACCTTGACTTGTAGTGAATTATATTCTTAAAAATGAACAAATTTTACAATTATATTTTCCTCACAGTTTTTGCTGTTGCACCATATATTGTGAAAATTAAAAAGGATTTTAAATTAAACTTGAAGAAACACCATTTATATCTAGAAAATTACCAGGCATATATATAATCAAGCATATAATATAAACAATTAAAGTAAAAAAAAAAAAAAAAAGTAAAAATTGTTTGTTTATTTTTTGTTAATTAATCCAGAACATAAATAATTCTTATATTTTAGGCAAGAGTTTTTATTATTATTATTATTTAACCCAGGATATAAACAATTCTTATTTTTTTTAATAAGAAGTGCTTTTATTTATTTATTTTTAAATTCATAATAATTAAATTTAAATTAACAATTTAAATTAAACAAAAATAAAAATTTTAAAGTAAGAAAAAAGTAGTTTTATTTTAATTTTAATATATATATAATATTATATATATATATATAATATTAACTCCAAAGTATAAAAAGTTTAGTTTTTAACATTTAACATTTTTGTTTATTTGATTATTTTGTAATACTTTTTATATAACTTTTTTTTAAAACTAAGATGGGAGAAATTGAAACTTTTACAGTTGTCATGTGAGATACACAACACTACAAGATCACTGACTTTTGTTTGAAGGAAAGAAACAGTAGGTGTTTCCAGCAGTTTGTTGTGTCTGTTGTGATCCTGTATGATGGGATGGAGGCACATGCTGGAGCTCCATCACTTCCATGAGGTCACCATAGCAACCAGAGTCTTTCAGCAGTCACTCAGGAATTCCACTGTTGTGTGTCTCACTCGCCAAATAAGCAAATTCGGCGGCGCGCCTTTCACATCTCTTTAGCAACCAGTTGCTATGCAGCTACTGCTGCCGTGTGATCGTCCTCCACCAAACTCACTGTGAACTGGTCTGATTGTTGGGGAGAACTGCTGTGGATCACGTAACTCGTTACACTCACATTCAGTCTGAGGAGTGTGTGTGTGTGTGTGTTTATAGCAGCATCAGTAAGAGTGGAGCTGTGTGGGTTTCCTCCCACTGACAGTCAGCAGTCTGATGATACGCTGATTTCCTGCATCTCCACATCAGAGTCATTTCACAGACTCCTCAACAGAGAGAATAAGTCAAAATAATGACAGATCTGCAGAAAGCAGCATTATGTAAAGAGACGTGTGCGACGTGACACTCCTGTCTTTATGATTGATCAAACTCAGATATTGGCTTTGAAGGATATTTTCTTGTGATTTTTTTTTTTTTAATTAAAATCAATCCAGAATATAAACAATTGTATTTAAAAAAAATCAAGTACTTTGTAATAAGCTGTTCAGCAAAATATTCTTTTTTGAAATATACTGTTTTTTTTTCGACCAAAATTTAAGAGGTTTAATCCTTTAATTGTCACTCTCTATCTTGAACATAGACATGAAAATGCACTATCCAAAGTTAAATTTTTACATTTTTATAATTCATGAACAAAAACATTTTGTAATATGATTTGATGTGCAATTTCCGTGGTAATGCAATGTCTGATTTTAAAATGGTTAAGGATGAATTTTGAGATTTTAAGTTTTCAGTCGATATATAATTGCGTGATGGTGAAAAAGGCAACGAAGAAATTGTTTTTGTGACAAAGGTCAGAGATGTAGATTTTTGAGGTGCACTCTTGTCATAAATTAATCTATTACTTTTCCTACATAATTTGTAACACAAATGAGTGGTAAAATATCTATTTAGGAGTCTTAGACCTTCCCATCGATATATAGTTTGTCATGATTAGAGTAGGATTTATTTGTAATCTGGTGAAGTAAATTTAGGCGTCCCACAGAGGGGACGGGGACAGTTAAAGGGTTAAAGGTTGTTCAGTTGTTGTCACTATAGCATCAGCAGCTTTTGTTTAGGAAAGTTGAAGTATCTGTTGGTGGTGCTTGTGTCTCTGTGTGACACTGATGGAACTCACATATTGTCTTCTAAGCTTCTTCTCTTGTGTAAGATGCCTGTTTTGTAAATTGATAATCTGCTCTAAAATGCTCTTTAGAAAATGAACGCGGGTGGGATGTTTTCTGAAGGGTCTGAGAGGCGGCCTGACTCAGTCTTGAGTTTATCAGAAGAGGTTTGTGGGCCGCTGGATCTCTGAATCTGCCAGAGCTCTTCTGAAGTCACTCACTAAAGAGCCGGATATTCCTGGGTCGTGTCCACGGACAGCGTTATTTTAGTATCATTGATGTATATATTGACCATTATGGATTTTTAAATTTTTTTTTTTTTATATATCTTGAATTAGATTTTCTCCTTTTTTTTTTTTCGTTTTAAGAGTTTGGTTGACTTTTACTCTTTTTTTTTTTTTTACTGTAAATATTCAAATATTTTATTGTATTTAATTGTGTTTTAAGGTACATTTTTGGTTAAAGTTTTAGTTAATGCCTTTTTTTTTTTTTAGAAAATCTAAATCATTATTTAAACTGTTTATGAATGTAAATTTATTATATATTTTAATATTTTCACCTTCACTAGTTAAAAAATAAGCTTTTAGTGTTTGAAATGTTACATGTAGGCTCTCAATTAAGATGATTTGATAAAAGATACATGCGTAATACTAATTAGCAAAATGTTTTAGTTTAGTTTAGACAGAGCATATCAACTTCCCAGACAGTATTTTACATGAACTATCAACTATGCTCCTGCCTGTTCACAGACCAAATGACTAAAACCAATGCAAATGTTAAATGATATTCAGTCTTTTGTGTTTTGCTACCCCACCCCCACCCCCACCCCCAGGTGCATTATGTTTGCAATATAGAAGCATCGTTTTAATAAATTGTTCCGTGCAGAGCAGATTCTTTGTTATGGTCTATTATCCTCCTCTGGAGATGAAAATATATATGCTTTAGAAAAGTGCTTCTTTTTGAGGCCAGATGACAATTACGTCTGAATATGACGGCTTGATTCATAAACGGCGTACAATAATGTCTATAAATATCTTACTTTTTTGTATTTTTACATTATATTTTATTTATAATAAATGACATCATTAGTTAATATGCATTCACATTGTTAAAAATGTGGGAAAAATGCAAAGCGACCACAAAATGTGTTTCTAAGTATGTGAATATCATATCTGATGTCTTTCTTCAAACAAAACATTCCACAAAAGGATGTTTGTTAGGGTTACATTTTATAAAACAAGATATTATGTGGCTTATAGACAAAAGTGTTTGGACATTACATCATTGTTGAAAAGTGAAGTCAGCGGTGAGAAGAGCTCCAGCAGCAGTTGCCTCTTGATTTAATGTTTGTATGCAGTGCAGTCGTAACCATATGTGTTTAACCTGTTCACTGTCAGCATCCCGCTAGCACTAGCTCTTGTTTATTGCCTTTTTATCCTATCACATCCTCATAAATGATAATTCAAAAAATAATCGACACTTTTTATATTCTTGACAAAATCCATATTATTGGAAAGGACTGAGACTCAAAGCTCCATATTTGATGACTATTTTGTGATAAAACGAAATTTGACAGAAATGTATAAATTTATGACAAAAATTCTGTGGAGTGTTTGGTAAAATCTTACAGGAACCTCAATTTTTGTGATATCAACTTCAAATGTGGAACATACCTTATTTAGACATATGGCTTTGATTTTGTAGCAAAATATTTCATAAAATAGTTATGGTGTACAAAATATTTTTTAGTACATTACACTTTCTTTGCAGTAAATGTAAGCTTCTATAACCTTTTACACTTTCATTTTTGAATGCTTTCACTTTGGTTGTCTTTATAAAGAGACTAACCTTGTGACAGTTAAGATCTTAACTGTGATTTAAGTGTCCAAATGCATATCTTCTCCTTGAACCCCTGTAGCGTTTCTTGTTAGTAAATTGTTAATGATGTTGAGAATCTGTCTGTGTTCAGTGTTCTGTCTGATAGCATTATTCTGAACAGGCACAGACTCCCGGTCAGTGACAAACAGCTGATCACCTTATTTGCTCCCGGTAAAGTGAGGATTTCATTTGGAATCCCTGGACAACGAGGGTGAAAATGAAAGCAGTGTTTAATGAGAGCGGTGTAATGACTTGGGCCACGAGGGGGACTGAAAGAACAGATGGACTGAATGAATAATGCATTTCATAATCTTCACTAAGTCAAGCTTGTATTTTGTGTGACGGCTGATGTCATTTAAACTTCTGTCCTCCTGGAGTCTGAAGGAATCTGAAGCAGCAGGATTTGAGAGGTGAGAGTGATGTGAACTCAGACAGTGACAGATTTATAAAAGCACACGACAGAATTCAGAGAAATGCATGAGGGTCAGCAGAGTGAATGTGAAATGCAGTTTAAACAAAACATGACTGGAATACAGCTTTTCTGTGATGAATAATTTCTTTTGTAAATTTTTTGTAATGCCTAAAGCCAAAACATGTCTAGGTTGAGTAACTGTCTGTAGACTGGAAAAAATGGTGGCATAAATAGTTTATAGCTTCATCTTTTTCTGTTATTTTTAAAGGATAAGCAGTGAAGTTGTTTTAAAATGTGATTATTTTGGAAATAGTTTGTCCACCGATCCAAAGTCAGTGTGGTACAACCAATAAGCATGAAGTTATTTTGTTGTCAAATGAGAAAGATAGTACACTACAGATGCCACAATCATGCTATGGCTGCAAAACAATTTTTTTTTTTTTTTTTTTTTTTTTTTTTGCTAATGTTCTCATTAAATTCTAAAAACATCTCTGAACAAGTAACATTTTTTATGGCTTCTGTTACTTTTTTATTCAGATAGGACAGTTCAGAGATGACAGGAAAGTATTAGGTAGAGAGAGGGGAGCGGGAGCGGCAAAAGACCTCGAGACGGGAATCGAACTCGGGTCGTCGTGAGCGCAGTATATGTTGCCGCAGTAACCACAAGGCTATCGGCCCCGAGGAAACACGTAACACTTAAATAGTAGCATTAAAAATCAACACAAAAAATGTTGCACAATAAAGAAAAAACGTTTTTTTGAATGATGCATAAATAATGTTTGTGCTGAAGATTTGAGAGCATTATTAAAGAAAACGTTTTAATTAATGTTACTGGAAGAACATTTGTTCATAACTTTGATCAAATCTACCAAGAACATTCAGAGGTACAGAGATTCTGAACATCCAGCTGATGTTCAAAGAACATTTCCTTTTAGCTGAGACTCCAACAACAGCTTAAAAGGGTTAAACAATATCACATATAATATATAAAAATAAAGAAATTCATATCTTATTCTGCATGGATGCGTTCAGTTGATCAATAACAAACTTTTTAACATTTATGAAACGAGAATAGCCAACAGTAGTTTTAAACCAGAATAATATTTCACAATTATGGTGTCTCCAAAAACATGAAAAAAATCTCTTACCACCATTTATCTAACAGAGAATTACAGAAACACTATAGATCAATGCCCACAAACTATTTTTGGACGCCTTACTTTTTTACCTCATTTTTAGTCTTTTGAGTGACCAAAATCATGTATATACTGTAGATAAAAACAGATGTCAGATATTGAAGGGGCAGTGATTTGAGTTGAGTAGGTGAGTTTTACAGTAACTCTGAAATGATGTTTTATTAGCGTTGACCTTGCGCCTCTCGCATGATAACGAGTCCTTCCCATGTTTATGAATAATACATGACATTACAGTTGGTCAAGGCAGAGGTTGTGCCGCTGTGTGTGTGTGAGTGTGTGTGAGTGTGTGTGTGTGTGCAGCGCGGAGCGCCACATTGACGCCTGCGATCAGCCGGTCGCGTCGCGTTCACACTGCAGTGGCGCATCGCTTTCATTTGACTGAGCACGGATACAGACGAACACTGGCGCTGCTCACATGTAGAGGGGAGAAACCGGCCAGTGCTCAGCCCGACAGTCCGCGGAAGGGAACGGAAGCCGTGTTTAGTGGCTGGTGGAGGGCTGTCATGAGAAAAAGCACGCGAAGGAAACACATCACTCAGGTTACACCGGTGCCGACGCGAACGGAGGAAGGTGGGACGGAAAGTAGAAGATAAGCAAGGTACGCGCGCGCGCGCGTGTGTGTGATTAACCACCGTGTTGCCGGAGCAAGGCCAGAAGGTAAATGGTCATCCAGTATAAAGCCTGTATTTTCACAGTGTCGGCTGATAGATGACAAGAATGGTTGGCTTGTCAGCTTTTACGAAAATTACCATGGTAACCAGTTTCCGCAAATACCACAGTTTCTAGTTGTTGTTAAAGAATAAATCAGCGCGGGTCTGTTCCAAACAGCACATCTATTCTTCCTATATTAGGGGAACTGTTACTGTGTTCATTTATGGCATTGCTTAATGCGTTTGTGTCTTTTGTAAGATTTGTAATGCTTTGCATTGTCAAAATATTTAAACTTCTCCTTGGTAGCGCGTGGGAATTGGCATAATATTTCGGGTCGCACTTTAGTTTGGGGACCAATTGTCGCTATTTATTAGCTATTAGCAAGACTACTGCCTCAATAAACGCCTTAGCAAGGAAGTGGGGTGGATTAAAAAACAAAATATTGTCTATTATTCACAAGTACTAATAAACAGCCATTATGCTATAACCAATTAGCAATAAACAGTTAGTTAATAGAGTGAGAGTTGTTCCCTAAACAAGTGTTGTGGACCAGTTAGTGATGATCAGTGCACTTCCAGTCATTGAAGTTAATGCATTTGTCAACTCCTGATCACTCACAGATAATGAAATGCATGTTGATGAGTTTTAATCACATGTGCTTGTGTTAGTGTGAGTAGTGCAGCATACTAAACACTGCCAGTCTTCATCTGACTGTCATTTTCAGGTCAGCTTCACGTTTCTGACACTGTCTAGCTCTCAGTGTTGTGTAATAGTTGATACAGATGAATATTTTAAATCTCAACCAAATTAGGTTACAAGTTGGCATGACGTCTTTTCATAAATGCATGTTGTATCTTATAAAATAATGAACAATTCATCCGTTCTTATGCTGAATTTTTTGACCTTGTAATTATTCATCAAAATGGCAAAACATTTGTTTTACATGCCCTAATTTGTTACACTATTGCTATTTCCATATCATTGTGACACTAAGTCATTTTTGATGTTTCTGCACTTCTAAATAAAGGTGTTAAATCCTGAGCTTTAATAATCTTGATCAAATCCGGTGCAGGTTTAGTGTAGTTTCAAGATTTCTGTAATTAAGGCTGATGTTATTTTATCATGCCTGCTCTGGTTTCCATTAGCGTGGCCGGACGTCACACCGTGAGGTGAACAGGAACTCAACAGGACCTAGTGTGCTGAGATAAAGTGCACATTAAAGGGCAAGACCTTGTCTCACATGTCCATCATGTCCTGCTCTTTTTAGATGGGACAAGTGCAATCTCATGGTTGGGGTTTATGGGTAGCAGTGTAAAGTTTGTGGCATGTTTTGCCACATTTCTCTTCTAATGACATTAATCAAGAATTTAGTAGGTGTATTTTTAAGTGACACTTAAAGATCCGTTTCAGTCTGTCATGCCTGACCAGTAAAATTGATTCACCAATGCATCACAATTCTGCCTCAGACGATAATGGATTGATCCTCAGAGAAATGTTATTAGAATTTTCAGTAAATTATTAAGAACTCTGTTAACTGAAATACATAAGCTGAACAAAATATAATATTTAAGACTTGAAAAGTGTGAATTATCAATCAGACGACAGACGGCGTGGAGTAGATTGTGCGCAACAGGTTTTTCACAGTAGGTTCATTTGCACCATCCACATCCTTCAGATATGTTTAATAGCCAAGTACTAAAAGGCTGATTCTGCTTCATATACCCTGAATTGCTTTGGTGTTGTATTGTCAGTCCCTGAATGGAA